>NC_039364.1:180568377-180593284 GCF_003573695.1 Papaver somniferum | reverse complement strand
AACTCATAATGAACCTAAAGAAATTTCTCTTGTCTTTTTTTTTTCCAATTTTTTTTTCTTTTTCATTTTTCTTTTCATTTTTTTTAACAAGGGACCTAGCATAATAATGACCATGTCCCAAGCTTTTTTTTTTTTGACAAGAGAAAGTAAATACAAAATAAAAATGCAAGTACAAAGGCCATGGTGTAAGTACTTTACCGTTTGATTCTTCACAACTTGTATGTCTCGATATCATAAACTTCTTGAACTCTCATCTTGATAATCTTCGCTCTTGTACATAAGTCTTCAACTTGTAAAAAATCCGCTCCTTGTCTTGTTGCTTTACTTGAATATGAAATCTGCTCATTTTTGTATCGTTTCTTGTAAACCTTGAACGACTTCAACTTTCCTTCGAATTTGTGATGCTCCGCTTGTTGATGATGATGGTGTTTCTATGGACCTGTTGGTGTAGAGAAAGATAAAGTGGATGGTGCTAACTGCGAACAAGATTACAAGTGGTATGTAAGTTAGCAATTCGATGTCACCATCATGATTGATAAAATAGCACTAAAGAGATCAAAGTAGTGCTTCTATTGTTCGGAGGTTAGGTACCTCACCATTCTACCCGGAGTTTACGTACGGTGACACACACTCTAAAAGCACATATTTAGACACGTACAAAGAATTGAAGGTTGGTGTCTCTCATGATGTAACATGGGTAGTCTCCACTATGGGGGACCACAACTCTAATACCGAATTCATTCTGCACCTCATTTGCCATTGGCATGGTTAAATCCGACTTTAACTCTCATACAAGTAAGAAACTCGATCACGTTCTCTGTCATCTCTAATTTCAGTCACTCTTGTGAGAATCTCGATGTAATCTTAGCGACATGTATACTATGTGGATCTAAACTAACTACAAGTTGGAGTTTTTTTTATTCACTATTTTACACAAAAGTTGAAAATTTTACAATGCAAATGCTTAACCACTACCCACACTTAAACTTTACATTGTCCTCAATGTAAATTGAATCGTCCAAAGTAAGTCGAGGTGGGAAATCCTACATGATAATGTGACAAGAAATCATAAAAAGTAAAAACAAGACAAGAAAAATTTAAAAACAAGAGAAGAAATACTCATCCCATGGGTTGCCTCCCATTTAGCGCTTGGTTTAAAGTCGCTGGCCCGACTATCTCCTTGCTTTCTGCGCCTTATCCAGCTTCCAACATATCATGGAAATATGATTGAATGGTACTTGGGTGTTTCCTCGCCTCAAAGATGTTGACGTGTATGACTTCTTCATCAAACTTCATAGTCAAGGTGTCATTGTGGACATCAATCTTCATTCTAGCGGTACTCAAAAATGGTCTACCCAACAGTAAAGGTGTAGACGAGGATGAATTCACATCACTCATGTCTAAAACGTAGAAATCCATTGGAAATATTAGGCCTTTTACCTGCACCAAAACATCCTCAACAATACCTTTCGCGTAAACATTAGATCTATCGGCAAGTTAAATAACTATGTCGATTTTCTTAAGAGGACCAAGGTTTAAAGCATCATAAATAGAAGTAGGCATAACAATAATAGAAGCTCCTAAATCTAACATAGCTTTTGTAAACCTCGTTTTACCAATTGTGCATGGAATTGTGAAACTACCGGGATCCTTCAATTTAGGTGGGAGTTTCTTTCGAAGATATGCCGAAGCATTCTCCCCCACACTCATTACTGATTAGCTTGTGCTTGTTAGTGCACAATTCCTTTACACACTTTGCATAACGAGGAGATTGCCTAATTACTTCAATGAGTGGAATATTCACTTGGACCTTCTTAAAAACATCCCAAATATCCTTATCTTGCTCCACCTTTCTATTAGCTTTAAGGAACCTGTCAGGAAAAGCTAGAGGAGGAACATAAGTAGGAATATGATTTTTAGAGTTGGAAATAGGTACCTCGGAAGTTTGGGGGAAATCAACATCCTTTTCCTCCAAAACTAGTTCCTTTGGGGCTTCTTCTTTACCCGAATCAGTAATTTCAGGTTGCACAAGGCGTGTACCGCTTTCAAACGTAATAGCATTGACACCATCTCTTGGGTTAAGAGGTTGGGAAGGGAGTTTCTCACCATTTTGTGCATGCAACTGATTAATCTCCTCGGCCATCGAACCAACTTGTGTTTGCAAGTCCTTGACCGCACCATCCGTTCTTTGCATAAAAGATTTCAGCAACTCTTCCATATTGGACCCTTGATTTTGAGGTGGTTGTTGTTGTGGTTGACCAACTTGTGATTGTAACTCCTTAATTGCATTATCCATTTTCTGCTGATTTAAGTTCGCTAGTTGTTGGTTTTGCTGTACCACGGACATTAGAGCCTCCACAAAGTAACCATCTTTGCCGATTCTGAATTTTGGGCTTGTTGCACTTGTTGTTGGAACTCACTCGGATGGTTGTAAACAGAACTTGTACTTGCAACTTGCTCGTAAGTGTTGGAGTAAATACCATACGGCTGAGTTGAGAATATAGCATTGACATGCTCTACGTTCTCATAAGCTGGGCGTGATGGTTTTACAACCACTGCTGCAATTTGTTGCATCATTGCCATCATATTGCTCATTTGTTGACGTAATTCAATAATCTCGTCAACTTGATTAACTCCCTTGGTAGGTGGTTCTGATCCACGACTTGAAAATTGTTGAGAAATTGTTGTCATACTCTCAATCAACTCTCTAGCATGTGTCATTGTCTTGTTCATAAGTGCACCACCACTTGCAGCGTCAATAAGATTCATATCACTTGCTTGGAGACCTTCATAGAAGCATTGGATAATCATTCGTCACTAAATTGGTGATGAGGGCATCTTGCTACCAATCTCTTGTACCGTTCCCAACATTCATACAACGATTGCCCCACACTTTGTTTCATCCCACAAATCTCCTTGCGAATTTGAGTCGCTTTCAACGAAGGAAAATATCTCTTCAAGAAAAGTCTCTTCAACCCATTCCATGTTGTAATACTACCAGGAGGTAAGTAATATAACCAATCTTTAGCTTCATCGAGTAAAGAGAAAGGAAAAGCACGCAACATTCCTTCATCTGCATTAGCTCCATTAGGTATCATGTTTGTCATCAACCATTGAAACTCCATAAGATGCTTGTTCGGATCTTCCCATACACATCCATGGAACTTTGGTATTTGACTGATCAACCCTGGCTTGATATCAAAAGTGGAAGTTGCTTCAATACACCATTGTTGTTGATCCAACTTCTGAGAAGCTAGCTCCTTGAGTGTACGATTAGCATCACCCATTGCTTACCTCGGTTTGTATTTCAGCAAGGTACCTGAAACACAATTCTCAAAACAAAATTAAAAACAAAATAAGAATAAGAAACCAAAACAAAATAACAACCGCTGCCTCCCCGGCAGCGGCACCAAAATTTGATCGCAATCGTATGCGTCAAAAATAATTCACTTTCTTACTCAACAAAATATAAATGAAGTACTTGGTAAGAAAGAGTTCGTTCCCACAGAGAGGCTTTTCTTGTTATAAAATTTCAGTTTCTTAGTAATCAAGGGGGGATTTTTGTTTTAGGAAAGTAATAAAAATAATTGAAAGCAATAAAATACGAAAGTAATCAATAAGAAGAAGATATTGGTCACGGGATATTATCATTCACAAACATGTATTTTCATCAATGACTAGAATTGAAATTTTAATCTCTCATTTACTAAAAGTCCTAGGATACCTTGATCGCAAGTATATCCCGCTAATTCCCTGATTTCATCACAACCACATTAAAAGATGTATATGTGAATTCTTCCTAGAAAGCAACCTAAAGTGTAAAAGCACAATTAAGTTTAACTCCCTAAAAGTTTTAAGTTTTATGGAATAAGACTAATCAAGGCAATCAAACGTGTAAAAGCACTAATTCGATTTAACCAAGGTTATGATTCATTTGTGACTAGTAGAATATATCACTACAAGCACTACCCACAAATATGCTACTTAGAATCAGGGATAAACAACTTTTTCGTATTGAAAACCCTAATATAGCTTTAGAAATGAATGCAAATCGGATTGATTCCGGACTCAACCAAGCAAACAATCAAATCATATGACAATATAAACCATGAATCATAAACAATAAAGTTGAGACACAACTAATTCATTTAATCAAATATCATTTGTGAAATCACTTTATCCCATAACCAATAATATGTGTTTAGCTACTCATAGCTTTTGAGTTCATCATAATCATAATTAATAATAAAAATGAAGAAGATGAAACATAAAAATGAAAGCAAGCCCTAGTAGAATCGCCGCTCTCCACCAAAGCTCCAAGTAGAAAATACGTCATCCTCAAAAGAAAAGGTTTCAGCTCTTTTATAACTTTCTCTTCTTTTCAGGTTTCTAAATCTCGGTCAAAGCCAGAAGCCCGGAACTACCCGCCTATACATCCCACAAAATGCTGAGCCCAGTTAATATTTGGCTTGTCAGTTCCAGAAAACTGACAGCCTATTCTCTTGCTCAATTATTGCCTGCAACTGCCGGCCATCTCCCTGACGCTAAGTCACTCATCTGTAGCTTCACATCTGCCTCACAGCATCACCAAATCCACCAGAGCCATATCCTGCAAACTTGAACTCAAGAAGCAATAGCATTTCACCATCTTTCTTTCCCTGCCAGTAACCCTTATTTCATATGAGCTCTTTACATTTCTTGACCTGCTCCTCTGTCTGTCATTGAACTCAGCCATCTGCATTGCAGCATCATCACTCTCTTGATTTCTTCATTTCAAGCACAATTCATCACCATTCTCACTGGCAGCAATACATAACCTGAACCTTCTCCTTGCACAGCTACAAAACCACCTGCACTTCAACAGCTCAAACTCACAACCTCACCATCAGCTCAACATCAATTTACTTTCAATTCCAAACTCATTGCATTTATCTCTTACAGCATCAGAACTTCTGCAGCTGCAACTCCTCCACCAGTTTGCAGCTCCATTTAACAGCATTACCAGTCTCAGGTTGCAGCTGCAACATCAGCACATTATGAACATCTGTATCATTTCTCGCTCCCTGCAATTCAGCTACCCATAGCTCAGCCATCCACTTTCTATACCTGCGGCACAACCCATTCCTGCAGCTTCAAACACACAGCACAACTTAACTCAACACCATCCTTGGACCTGCAACACCCATTTCGGCTTATTCATTCAGCACTTACTCAAAACCAAACAAACAAACTCATTTCAGATCCTCCTCAGCATTGCATATCTGCAGCTTACCAACTAACCCATTTAAGTTCTTATCTCCAAGTAACAGCACCAGATATCATCACTAGTACCTGCAACAACATGAACTGCAGCTCAATCTCATACAGCTCCATCTAAACTTCTCAGCATCGTCTTATCCTTCTTCCTGAAATCCATGGCAACACAGATTCGACCCACAACTAATCATTGGAGCATCCCAGCACATACACAGTCCATGATATTGCATCACCACTACTGTCAAATTGCAACTACTCTTTCTTCATTACAGCTCAAGCCTTCTTAACAGTACTACCAGAACCGTACCTTCCATTACCATGAACTGATGGCAGCAACATCATCTCTGAGGCCTCCTTATCCTCCAACACAGCATCAGCTCCTTCTCTGGTTCTTGCAAACTTCATTGCATTGCCTTCTAAGAACAACAACAACTTCCTCCATTTCTCTTTCTTTGTGTTGAATTACGCAGTTTCTTCAAACCCTAATAATCAAACCAATTTCAGTAGAACCTGAAAATCACTCCAAAATCGAATCCGAGTGAACCCCATCTACTATTGAATCAATCTGAACTTCCATCTTCAAATTAACAGCAAATATCATCTCCTAACACAATCATCAAACCCATCTCTCTGAACAAAATCGAAATCCAAATTCTTCTCTTCCTGGTCTTGAATCTGTCTTCTTTATACAGCTCGAACCTTAAATCTTCATTGTAATCTTCTCTGTTTAAGAAATCCATTAACAGACAATCGACTGCCCATGTGTTCATTGATTTCAGACAGCCGCCTCTGTTTCTTCACTTCTCTGAATTCTAGACGGCAAGATGAATAAATGATAAGAGAAAACGTCCCTGAGGTCTTGTGTAGGAAAATGCCAGTTGATACAGCCACCCAGATGAAATAGATAAGGGTTGTTCAGATCATTTGGCATGTCAGTTTCAGACAACTGACCGCCTATCCGCTTTCTTTCTCAACTGTCAGTTTCAGGCAATTGAAGGTTCATTCTTCCGCTCCTTTGTTGCGTAACCTTAGCTGGCTCCAAACATCACTCGCCCGCGCATAGACCTTTCTGCCCTTTTCCGCTCCAAATGAATGATTTCATCTTCTTTTGCTCCACGTGACTCCAAAATACATGATTAGCTCAAAAGTAATTATAAGATACATAATTTACAAGAAAACTCGCAAAGAAAGCATAAACAATATATAAATATCAAGGTGTTTACAATACCTATCACGCACAACCTGTGATATTTCAATTATAAAGATAAACAATATAATACGGAAAAGAAATAACACAGACACCAGCAGTTATGTTAACGAGGAAACCGCAAATGCAGAAAAACCCCGGGACCTAGTCCAGATTGATCACCACACTGTATTAGGCCGCTACAGACACTAGCCTACTACAAACTAACTTCCGCCTGGACTGTAGTTGAAACTCAATCAATCTCACACTAATCCAAGGTACAGTTGCGCTCCTTACGTCTCTTATCCCAGCAGGATACTACGCACTTGATTCCCTTAGCTGATCTCACCCACAACTAAGAGTTGCTACCATGCAAAGTCGAAGACTTTAATAAACAAATCTGTATCACACAGAAAAGTCTACTGTAATAGATAAATATGTCTCCCACATAATTACCTACGAGTTTTGTTCCGTCTTTTGATAAATCAAGGTGAACAGGAACCAATTGATAACCCGGACTTATATTCCCGAAGAACAGCCTAGTATTATCAATCACCTCACAATAATCTTAATCGACGCGGCGAAAGAAGATATTGTGGAATCACAAACGATGAGACGAAGCTGTTTGTGACCACTTTTATATCTTGCATATCGGAGATATCAATCTCAATACAATCATTATGATTATACTCAATACGATAGAAACAACAAGATCAAATCACACAACTACAAGAAAGTAGTATCGGCCTGGCTTCACAATCCCAATGAAGTCTTCAAGTCGTTAACCTAAAGGGTCTCGGTAGAAACCTAAGTCGTTAACCTAGTATCACACAGGAGGTGCGGGGATTAGGTTTCCTAGTTGCTAGAGTTCTCCCTTATATAGGCTTTCAAATCAGGGTTTGGAATCAATGTTATCTTAGTAACAAAGCATTCAATATTCACCGTTAGATGAAAACCTGATTAGATTCAGGCTAATATCTTTCAACCGTTAGATCGAAAACTTAGCTTGTTACACACAAATGAAATGCACGTTTTTAGGTTTGTGTAACCGTACCCAAACATGTACATTTGTCGGTTCAACAATAGTTAACCAAATGGTTAGCCATATTAGCACTTTCATATTAACCATATTCTTCTTCACCATAACTAGTTCAAATAACTCAAATGAACTAGTTAGAGAGTTGTTCAATTGCTTACATCTTATAGAAGTATACAAGACACAATCGAAGCAAAAACGATTTGATTTACTCGAATCGATTCATGAACTTTATAGCCACGGTTTGCAAACTTGCATTCCTTAGTTAATATAATTATAAGTTGACGAATAATCGTTTTTAGATATAACCAACCTAAGTACGCGGACTTGGTTCGCGGACTCTTGTTTCGGTTTTCCTGAGCAGCAAAGTAAGCATACTTTGGTTCAAGTAATAAGGACTTATACATGTATGTGTTTCCACACAATGCTTAAATCCAACAATGGTTATATAATCTAAACTCTCATTTCAATCATTGAAACATTCTTAGAGAACGTTATATAGTTGTTATTCACAAACCATTTTTCGTCAAAGCCATTTTCAACTGATTGAAACATAACATGACTTTTCGTCACTAGGTAAAGATGAACTCGGCCAAAGCGAAAGCTTACCAACACATATTTCGAGAAATAGAAAAGCGAGATAAACTCGGCTCGAAATAGAAAATGTGTATAATCAAATACTATATAGCAAAATGACTTTTGTCTCAAGATAGGAGATAGAGTAGATATACTTTTGAGTGATAGATAAGTTCAAGTCTCCACATACCTTTTAGTCGACGAAGTTCCACCAGTTCCTCGAGTAGCTCTTCGTCTTGTATGATGATCGCCATGGAGTTCTTGAGCTCAACTAGAATTTTTATCCTAGTCCGAGACTTATCTATAGTAGACTAGAAATCAAGACTTATAGTTTTGATCACTAACATTCACAAACATGCTTGAGATAGCAACGCATGCAAGTTCGACCAAGCAGTTCTCTAACAGAAACCTTCTTCCTTTCATGCTAACAATAAGTAAATAATGTAACCACTTTCCAGTCAATGGAAAGAATCACTTTTTGAAGATAAGTAAATACTCCCAAAACACAGATATTAGATATTTCTAAAGATCCAATCCCATCCCAAAATATAAAAGAAAACTAGTTTGTATTACACATATAATACATGCATACGCATATCATATAGTAACAAAGATATGCATGCATTTCGAAAAGTATAGATTTCTAAAACATTAATGAATACAAGAGAGTTCGTTATCGATTCCCACCTCTTATGATGACAAGCCTCGCTTACCTTGAGATCCATAATGCACTGGTTCATCCTCTGAATTGATTGTTGTTAATATAGACTAACTGTTAATCACACAAGCACTCTAAGAATTGGCCGAAAGGCTCATACAAGGCTCATATCATAATTTCATACAAGTCTCAAGTTATAGGCTAAGTCAAATAACTAATGGTTCTAATATTATTAACGGTTCTATAACTTAGTAATAAGTAATTTTGGTATAAAACAATATCTACTTATCCCAATAGGGTCAAATTGGATACCATCGGAAATCCCTCGAAAAACCCTACAATTTGCATAAGGAACCGAAAGCTAATTCGAACCAGAAGTTGTCCAAAAACTCAAAATAAGGTTTTTGTCCCTAAGTCCAAGCACATCGGGACTGACCCGGCCCACGAACCAGCCTAATACCCATTTACTAACCAACCGGGGTCAACCCACGACCCGACCCGTAAACCCGTTCCAAGATCTGAATTGGTCTTTGACTCACCGAGTCAACTCAGTCAATTAATCAAACACCTTGCATATGTTTTTAAGTGTCATTCTACTTGTACACAACACAAGGGTCAAAGTTTCGGGGTCTCTAAGTCTCTCAATTATCGTCCAAAATGAACACCTAATAGCTCTTTAGAAAGAAGGGATCCTCTTCTACAACTTCCTTTCAGGCATGAAGAACTAAGTCAATCTCTAACATGCCTATAAACATCCATGAAGATGCCTACTCACTATAGTTACAAGAATTTCCAGATTTACAGTCACAACGAGCAAACTTTGAAAAATCATAATTAATTTCCTAAAATCCCAAATTGAGCAAACCCAAGTTCAAAGTGAACATAAGATACTCATCTATAATTTCCATTCCTGTATCAAGACTAGATCACAATTTAAATACCACCAATTCATGCTCACACCTAAAGCAACGAAACACCAACTCACATAAATTCATGATTTTCAAGTTCTATTTGTTATTGATTCTAAGCTATGTTTTTCAAATATAACAACAACCCAATTCATTAAAAATATACTACATAGTTACCTTGGTTTATTAGTTGATTATATCCTGATCTCCAATGACTCCATGTCTCCATCATCACCATCATTCTCTTTTCATCAACAACAACCTCATCAACATAACTAACCATTCTTGACACTTAATTCTCTAAATGATTCTATTTATAGTATCAGTCATCACTACTACTGATTTATTTTCAAGTTCTAACTCATAGATCATTCACTGAGAAGAAATATAGTTCATCATCTCATTAACATCACAACCTTATAACCTATCACTAATATATCTCTCATTTATGTATATCCCTTCTCCATCACTAATAAATATCTTTTTCTCTTCCTCACACTCTCACCGGCTCTCTATCAACATCTCCCTCCTTCCTAATTAAAAACTAGATGAAACAGGAGAACAAAATATGAATCTTCACAGCAAAATGGTTTTTAAAACTATATAGGTGTTGCTATCCAATGTTAGAGAAATGCTAAGGGATAACCATTACTAATGAAAAGTCCATTCTAATTAAAGGTCCGTCAACATAAGTCAATGATCAAAACACCGGTCAACGACAACGGTAAAACGGTCAACGGCGAAGTCAACTCCTGTTGACTTTAAGTAAAACTACACCGTCCAATATTCCGAGCGATATCTTCTTCGTACGGTATCCGATATACGCGTTATTGTAGTCCATTCCGCATAACTATTCGAGATCTATGTAGTGATACTAGTTTCATTTCCAAATTATTATTTTATTAATTTTTATTAAATTACGTTCATATTTAATTAATTACGTCATTAGCGGTTAATACGTCTCTTGACTGGTCTAATAGTGTTGACGTACTTGAGGGTCATTACATTCTCCTCACCATATAACATTTTCGGCCTCGAAAATCGAACTGTCCCTCTGGTCTTCAAAACTCCCCACCTTATAGAGATATACTATCTTTCGCCTAAATGCAAGTACTGCTCATACTTACAACCGCACGAAACTCAACTCATTTTGAATGAGTTCACAACAAAAAGAAAAGCAACACAAACCTATATGGCTTTCTACAACTAAAAATCTATAATTTGTAGCTCTAGGTTCAACTACTATAATTTGTATTCTATCAGATATGTATGTCTAAGTTCTTCGCGCTAAAATCTATAGTTTAATATTTAATAATTTATTAATTTGATGAAGTTCCGTATTTGTTATATATTTATCCATATAACTAATCTAAGTTTGATTTCGCGTAAATTTATAATATCTGATATTTTACCTTTACTGTTATACAATATATAAGTTTTCCAAATATTACTACCTATTTAAAATTTGCTATTAACGTAATTATTGAAATACTATTATCAGTTGTATGAATATTCTCATTATCTTTATTAGTATCATTATTGGTTTATTGATAGTCCAGTTGGTACACTAAGTCTTAATTTTCTAAACATAACTTCACATTCACGTAAAGGTTGATATAATTGATTTTATTCATTCATATCGAGTCTATATACTATAATTCTTGTTAAATATTGGCAGGCCCGGATTGGTGTATAAAATGAAGAGCAAAGATAAAGATGGCAGGGCCTGCGGTTATACCGCAAGTGCACGGTGTCGATTGTAGTATGTGTGTGCAAATACGGGCCATTCCACAGGGACTTGGGTGTATGTTTGAAGATTTCCTAAGCTAAAACAGTGGCAGTTGAGAACTTTGAGCTGTGTTGAAACACAACTCAGCTGAGGTCAGTGAGATGTCAAACTGTGTAAGAGTGAACAATGGTTGTAACTGAACTAGTGAAGGCAGTGAAGTAAATGTGACAGTGAAATAGAATAAAAACAATGAAGCAAAGGTAACAGTGGCAGTTAACAGGAAACAAATCCAAATAAACCAAGGCTGTTAGCCAAGGGCAGGGAGGAGATTGCAGCTGTGGCTAAGCTAAGGCTTAGAATCCACCTTGTGTCCTAGCTAAACAATGCAATTCTAGGTTTAAAATCTTAAGCATCCAACTAGAATGGGGAGAAAATCAGCTTGCTCACTGATTTGCCCCTAGCATTGACTGTCTTTTGAAAGCACAGTCAATCACAGGCATATCAGAGCACCAACCTCTTCCCATTACTCAAGCAAAACAGGCCTTCCTATCAATTCATCATTCAATAGTACACTAAGGTTTCATCAAATCCCTAGCAAATGGAATTAAAACATCATGAACATTACACAAAACCAAACATAGAACATATGCAGAACATCAAAGTTCTGGACACTGGCTATTCCAGCATAAGCTTTTACATTACACCCACAGTCATATTTATACCCAATTACAAGTTAGGGTTCTTCCCAAAAAAAAATCCAAAATTCACTCACCTAACACACTGATAACAACCCAATCAACCAACCCATGCTTCAATTAGACGTACAATTGATTTCCCCCCAAAAGTTCCCAAATCAGAAAAATTAGGGTTTTAGAAATTAAAATTAGAAATTTACCTAATCTCTGACTCCAATCAAACTTCGACCCATGCTTAGAATTAGTCTTCTCTTGCTTCCCATACCGTCAATTTGCCTCTAGATCGACCTAATTTACCTATTTCACACTTTAGGGTTTCGGTTGAAAATGTGTGAAATAAGTAAAGTAGAGGGACTAGGGAGAGGGGAACAATGATGGGTTATCATTGTTTGACGCTGTGGTGATTATGGTGGTGATGGCGGAGCAGTTGGGAGAGCAGGTGGAGGAGCAGGTGGTGGAGATGGTGGTGGTATGGCGTCTGTAGAGGAATGGAGAAGATGGAGTCGATGGTTTTGGGAAGAAAGGTGCGTTTGGTTGGGTATAAGGTGTTCGATACTTGGGTGTTAGGCGGGTTCAGCGAGGTTTGATGATCTGCGACAAGGAGCGATGGATGGGAAGATGGTAGGTGGATCCAACGGCGATACGGAGGTAAGCGTGGAGCGACCGTCGGATGAAGGGATGTAGCAAAACGGACGACCCAAGATGGAGATGGGCGTTGCGATGTAAAGCGGGGGCTTCAGAGTTTGATGTGCGATGATGGAGCGACCGTAGGATGCTGAAATGCTTCGATCTGACGGCTGAAATCCGAGACGGGCTTGGATATAGAAAATGGGTTTGGGTAAGGGTTTTGGGCCTTGGGTATGCCAAGCCCATATCTTCTTTAAGAACAATTCTTCCTCTTCAAGCCCACTTCTAGCCTTTTGGTGTTGTGCACGACATTCTTCGCGGCTTCCTTGTGTAACTCCTCCCGACTTTTCATTACTTTTCTTCTCTTTTCGCTCCGCAATTCATCCAAACTTTATTTACAACCTAAAAATGCAAAATTAATTAATAAAAATATTTATTCTTGAAAACAAAGAAAATACAGAATATGGGATAAAATGTAGAATTAATGCACAAAAGATGAGTTAAATGCCAAGAAAAATATATAGAAATATGCACTTTTTAGCACTAATCAAATACCCCCAAACCTGAATTTTACTTGTCCTCAAGTAAAACAAAACTAAGGAAATCCTACCTATACCACTGTCGCTGGTCTCTCGAATGCATTTAGCGTATGCACTAAGCCTTTTAAACCACTAAGTGTCCCTAGTGGACGAGTTGAAGTCTCGTGAAGGTTTGCTTAGAACGTACCTACAAAGTTCTAGGTCAAAATATAAGCTCAGATTCCATCAAATGTGACATGTGCAAGACAGTTAAGCTCACAGCAAAATGGAGATGTCAATCTAGCTATCAAAGGCACAATCCTAGCACTGATAACAAAAAAAAGACATGTGATAAGAGTGTAAAGTGTATCTACACATGTGTAAAGAAAGATCGGATGTTATGACTACTAATCACCAAGAGATAGTTTCTCAGGCTAAGAACCAAGGTCGAAATCTAGCTAGCTGTCCGGACTTTACGAGAATTGTGAATGAGTTGGAGGTATTTCACAATTACTCGCGTTGTACATCAATGGCATACACCCTTCCTTGCTTATTACAATAAAACAAAAGATGACTCTTTACATGACTCTTATTTACATTGACTACTCTCTTTTTATTTTTGGAACAAGAGATGATGGAATTGATAAATACTTGATTTTTTTGTATTTTTCTGATATTTTTTTCTGAATATATACATCGTTTTTTTTTTTTTTTTTTTTTTTTTTTTTTTTTTTTTTTTTTTTTTTTTTTTTTTTTTTTTTTTTTTTTTTTTTTTTTTTTTTTTTTTTTTTTTTTTTTTTTTTTTTTTTTTTTTTTTTTTTTTTTTTGAAGAAGGAAACACTTTTGATACATATACAAAAGGAAACAAAAGATTACATGACACTTTGCAAGAGGTAGCCCTTTTTGATGCACCCAGTTAAATTCGATGGTTGTTTTTCTTAATGTAACCTCCACCTTCTATCCCAACCAACCAAAGAACAAGCTAGTCAAGTTTCGTTCAGTATTCTAAAGTGATTGGCAATCGTGACTTCCTATCAAACACCTTGAAGATCGAGGCCATACATGTATTGGTAGATCGTGCGCGTGCAAATTTCTTATCACTATGTGAATTGTGCTAGAATCAGGGTGCCTAAATATCTAGACTAAGACTCCTAATAATTACATATTTGCACAAGAGTCAACATTTCAAGGTAAATGAGCTCCATTTTTTTTTTTTTTTTCAAAAAGAAAGAGTTCTTGTTTTCAATTATGGCATATTATCAAAGTATCTACTTTTCACCCCCAAACCTAAACTAAACATTGTCCTCAATGTTTCAAAATATGAACAAAATTATAATACAACATATGAAGAGGATCATGTTGAGTAGAGAAAAAGGAAAGAGAATACCCGATTTCGGCGAAAGCAATATTAGAACTCCGTTATTCAAGGCAAGAATCCAACATATGTCAGCCGAGATCATATTGGATTAGCAAAATATATACAAAAGGAACAAAAGGGTTTTTAAGAAATTTTATCTACTGGATTATATACAAAAATTCACCATACACTAACAATCTAAAGAGTTGAGGATCAACCCAAAAGACAAAGTGTAGCGGTTTCAACAACTTCACACAATAATAATATGATAGGCATGCAAGTGAAGCTGTGAAACAAAATGAGCTACCCCCAAACCTGGATTTTTCAACGGATAAAATTTTGGAAACAAAATCTCGCAGTTTTGGGGGTTCATCATGCACAAGGTCTAGCTCGAAATGAACTGTGCTAGGGACGGGCAAACATGCTAATTCCAACTGTGGTTCCTCAGATGTATTATACTTAGAAGCAAAATAGTCCAAGAGGACTTGGGAAGCACACAGTTCCAAACCTAGGTTGGGGACTCTCAGAAAAGTCGGTTTGACAATATCGGTACAAACCAAATCTAGGTTGGATGGAAGGCCTTCAGATTGTGACTCATGTAGGAAGATAGGCACATCATTATTAATCACAGTAAAAAATGATCATGGGAAAGAAGCAAACATCAGTGGCAAAAGGATGCAAATTTACAATGGCAAAAGCAAACAGTACAAAGTATTATGAGAAGGTGACAGAACAATGAAACTAAACAAAGAACAATGGAACCAAGGCCTAAGCCAAGGGCAGGGGTGTGAAGAAGTAACAAAACAGTTAAGTTGCAAGTGACTGTGAAAACAGAATGTGGGTTAAGCTAAGGCTTTGAATCCACCCTTGTGTCCTAGCCAAACAATGTGATCCTAGGTTGAGTTGAAAATCCTATGCATACATCTAGAATGGGAGGAAAACTAATTTGCTCACTAGTTTGCCCTAGCATTGACTGTCTTTTGACAGAACAATCAATCACAGGCACTATGAGCATCAATCTCTTCCCATTGCTCAATCAACACACTGCACTAAGGCTCTAACCTAGCATTCCACTATCTAACAGTCCACTAAAGCTTCATCTGAGCCTCAGCAGTGAACTCAGAACATGAGAAAACAGATGGAACAACACATAAATTGGAGAGACTGGCTAATCCAGTTCTCCCAAAACATCACATTAACAACAACAACAACAGGATATTAAAACAGGGAAAGGAATTAAACACATGAACATTACACAAAACAGAACATGAACATTACACAAAACAGAACATGAACATATGCAGAACATCAAAGTTCTGGACACTGGCTATTCCAGCATAAGCTTTTACATTACACCCACAGTCATATTTATACCCAATTACAAGTTAGGGTTCTTCCCAAAAAAATCCAAAATTCACTCACCTAACACACTGATAACAACCCAATCAACCAACCCATGCTTCAATTAGACGTACAATTGATTTCCCCCCAAAAGTTCCCAAATCAGAAAAATTAGGGTTTTAGAAATTAAAATTAGAAATTTACCTAATCTCTGACTCCAATCAAACTTCGACCCATGCTTAGAATTAGTCTTCTCTTGCTTCCCATACCGTCAATTTGCCTCTAGATCGACCTAATTTACCTATTTCACACTTTAGGGTTTCGGTTGAAAATGTGTGAAATAAGTAAAGTAGAGGGACTAGGGAGAGGGGAACAATGATGGGTTATCATTGTTTGACGCTGTGGTGATTATGGTGGTGATGGCGGAGCAGTTGGGAGAGCAGGTGGTGGAGATGGTGGTGGTATGGCGTCTGTAGAGGAATGGAGAAGATGGAGTCGATGGTTTTGGGAAGAAAGGTGCGTTTGGTTGGGTATAGGGTGTTCGATACTTGGGTGTTAGGCGGGTTCAGCGAGGTTTGATGATCTGCGACAAGGAGCGATGGATGGGAAGATGGTAGGTGGATCCAACGGCGATACGGAGGTAAGCGTGGAGCGACCGTCGGATGAAGGGATGTAGCAAAACGGACGACCCAAGATGGAGATGGGCGTTGCGATGTAAAGCGGGGGCTTCGGAGTTTGATGTGCGATGATGGAGCGACCGTAGGATGCTGAAATGCTTCGATCTGACGGCTGAAATCCGAGACGGGCTTGGATATAGAAAATGGGTTTGGGTAAGGGTTTTGGGCCTTGGGTATGCCAAGCCCATATCTTCTTTAAGAACAATTCTTCCTCTTCAAGCCCACTTATAGCCTTTTGGTCTTGTGCACGACATTTTTCGCGGCTTCCTTGTGTAACTCCTCCCGACTTTTCATTACTTTTCTTCTCTTTTCGCTCCGCAATTCATCCAAACTTTATTTACAACCTAAAAATGCAAAATTAATTAATAAAAATATTTATTCTTGAAAACAAAGAAAATACAGAATATGGGATAAAATGTAGAATTAATGCACAAAAGATGAGTTAAATGCCAAGAAAAATATATAGAAATATGCACTTTTTAGCACTCATCAAATACCCCCAAACCTGAATTTTACTTGTCCTCAAGTAAAACAAAACTAAGGAAATCCTAACTATACCACTGTCGCTGGTCTCTCGAATGCATTTAGCGTATGCACTAAGCCTTTTAAACCACTAAGTGTCCCTAGTGGACGAGTTGAAGTCTCGTGAAGGTTTGCTTAGAACGTACCTACAAAGTTCTAGGTCAAAATATGAGCTCAGATTCCATCAAATGTGACATGTGCAAGATAGTTTAAGCTCACAGCAAAATGGAGATGTCAATCTAGCTATCAAAGGCACAATCCTAGCACTGATAACAAAAAAAGACATGTGATAAGAGTGTAAAGTGTATCTACACATGTGTAAAGAAAGATCTGAAGTTATGACTACTAATCACCAAGAGATAGTTTCTCAGGCTAAGAACCAAGGTCGAAATCTAGATAGCTGTCCGGACTTTACGAGAATTGTGAATGAGTTGGAGGTATTTCACAATTACTCGCGTTGTACATCAATGGCATACACCCTTCCTTGCTTATTACAATAAAACACAAAAGATGACTCTTTACATGACTCTTATTTACATTGACTACTCTCTTTTATTTTTGGAACAAGAGAGAATGGAATTGATAAATACTTGATTGATTTTTTCATTTTTCTCATTTTTCTCATTTTTTTTTTTTTAAGGAAACACTTTTGATACATGAGCAAGAAGAAACAAAAAATTACATGACACTTTGCAAGAGGTAGCCCTTTTGGATGCACCCAGTTAAATTCGATGGTTGTTTTTCTTAATGTAACCTCCACCTTCTATCCCAACCAACCAAAGAACAAGTTAGTCAAGTTTCGTTCAGTATTCTAAAGTGATTGGCAACTAAAACTTCCGATAGAACACCTTGAAGATCGAGGCTATACATGTATTGGTAGATCGTGCGCGTGCAAGTTTCTTATCACTATGTGAATTGTGCTAGAATCAGGGTGCCTAAATATCTAGACTAAGACTCCTAATAATTACATATTTGCACAAGAGTCAACATTTCAAGGTAAATGAGCTCCATTTTTATGTTTTTTTTTTTTTCAATTTTTCAATTTTTTTGGAATTTTTCAATTTTTTCAAAAAGATGGAGTTCTTGTTTTCAATTATGGCATATTATCGTGGTATCTACTCTATACCCCCAAACCTAAACTAAACATTGTCCTCAATGTTTCAAAAGATGTAAAGAATTATAATACAACATATGGAGAGGATTATGCTGAGTAGAGAAAAAGGAAAGAGAATACCCGATTTCGGCGAAAGCAGAATTAAAACTCCGTTATCCAAGGCAAAACTCCAACATATTCGGAGTCACAATGGATGAGCACAAAATATATACAAAAGGAAATTTAACTAACACATTATCTACAAGAAAATTTGGTTTTTAATGGGATTGGACTTTTTGGGAAAAATTTGGTTTTGTCGGGAGACATTTGGTTTTGATGGGAAAAAGAAAAATTTTGGTTTTTAGGGAAACATTTGGAAAACTTTGGTTTTTATGGGAGAAATTTTTGGTTTTTGAAATTGGGAGCAAGCCCACTGTTGGTCCTCTAATGGAATGGGAGGAAGGCTGCGGCCCACGAAACACTAAGTTTTAATTTTGAAAGTTTAATTTGGCCCAGTTGGTTAAGGCCCGATGTTTGTTTTAAAACTTTGGTTTCGAGGTCCACTCTTGAGTGGAAACAAGCCCACAATCGGTTACAAGCTCAGCTGGGTTTAAACCCAGAGTCAAAAATACAAGTCCAATGAAAGAATTTAAACAAGCCCACAAATTAAACAAACAAGCCCACAAAAATTAATTACAAACCCAACAGAAAATAAAAAAAGCCCAAAAATTGGCTTTAATATTACAAGCCCACAATTAAAAATTGGAAGCCCACAATTCGGGTTCTCTTAAATGGGTTACCTTTTAAGCACAGCCCAGCTGCTCTGATATTGTTGCAAAAACCCAGTTGGGCTTTGGTTCTTTTCCTTGGTGGCGTCCCAGTAGAGGAAAAACAGGTTCAGAACAGCAGGTCCAACAGCAAATGAAGTGAAGCAGATGCAGATGCAAATGCTATGCAGTGAAATGCAAAAATAGCTAATAAAACTACAAGAAAAACACAGCACCAATCCCCGGCAGCGGCGCCAAAAACTTGGTGGGCCCGGGAAAGCGTATAAAATTGAGTGAAATGAAACGGGCCTACAGTAATACCGCAAGTGCACGGTCGTCAGTTGTAGCTCGTGCAAGTACGGGTCGATCCACAGAGACTGGGTGTGTTTGGAGTTCTCTAGCTATTTTGGGCTCTAATTTGTTGTTGGTTAACTATGAAGCCTTTTGGGCTTTGGGCTTAGGGTACCTTTTGATCATAGGCTTGTTTGATAATGAAGTGAACTGAGCTTGGGCTCAGTTGGTCTTGAAGTGCACTGGGCTTTGAATGTCAATGGGCTTTGAGTACCCTTGACAGTGAACTGGGCCTTTGGTGGACTGAATTAGGCTTTTGCCTTAAACCTGAATTGGACTGGGCCTTTAATTGAGTTCAGGCTTTGATTGAATCAGGCTTTTACTTTAAAAGTGACCTGGGCCTTTGTAATGATTGAGAACTGGGCTTGGTAACCTAATGATGAGCTGGGCTTGTGCTGTGAGCCAAGCTCAGTTGTAGCAGCAGCAGTGGCTGTAGCACAGGGCAAGAGAAGCAAGCTGGAGCAGCAGCAGGAGAAGTTGAAGTAGCAGGAGAAAATAGCAAACAAAATGAAGGACAAGTGAAAGTAAAACAGTGGCAGTGAAGGAATGAGGAAAAGTGACAGTGCAATGAAACTAAACAAGAACAATGGAACCAAGGCCTAAGCCAAGGGCAGGGGTGTGAAGAAGACAGTGAAGTAAAAAAAAAGGAAGGAAAAAAACAAAGCCAAGGCAATGGCTTTAGGAATTCATCTAGAGTGGGAAGAGAACCAGCTTGCTCACAGTCACTAGTGAGCACTAGTTTCTCCCCACTGCTCAATCAACTCAATGCTCTAAGGCTCTAACCTAGCATTGACACACAACAGTAAACTAATCCTAACATTTGAGAAGCTAACAGTTGACAAAACAAGAGAGCCTAGGCATACAACTAGAGTGGGAAGAGAACCAGTTTGCTCACAGTCACTAGTGAGCACTAGTTTCTCCCCACTGCTCAATCAATCCAATGCTTCAAAGGCTTTAGCCTAACATTCACACATCTAAGAATGACATGAACAACATGAGAACATTACAAGACAGAACAGAACATACACATTAAACAGGACAGGAACAGTAAGAACAGAACAGAATATGTTTTGAACAATAACAGAACTAAAACAGAACACACATGATAACAATGCTAACAGAATGGATGGAGAAACAGTGAACATACATAAATTCAGAACAAAAATTAACAGAACACAGTTCTGGACGCTGGCTATTCCAGCATAAGCCTTTACATCACACATCAGTTGCCTTTTATAGTTTTACAAAATATCCCCAAATTTCGAAACCCTAACTTGCAAACCCTAATTTTTGAATTGAAAAGTCCACTCACCTAATCCCTGAATTGATGTCGACCCATGCCTATTCTCTCTTCTCTGCTCCTCTCCATGTCTTCAATTGCGTCTTATAGCCTCACCTAATTTATTGATTTATCACCTAGGGTTTCAGTGGTGAAAAATCAATGAGTTAGATGGCTATAGAGGTAGGGGAGGTAGCTACGGCGTGTAGGTGGTGTTTGGTGACAGTGGAGGAAGTGGCGATGGCAGGGTGGTGGTGCGGCAGGGTATGGTGGTGGTGTCAGTGAGAGCAGGCGGAGAGGGAGTTGCAGACAGAGAGGTTGAGAGGGAGGAGAAGACTCGAGTGTTTTGGGATGTAGGAAGTGTTTGGTTGGGTATAGGTGCTTCGTGCTAGGGTGTGAGGCAAGTGTAGCGAGTTTGATGCACAGCGAGAGGGAAATCATCGGATGACCAGATTTGGATTTAAATGAACGGCGCGATGGGATGAAGCTTGGATAGACCGTTGGATTGCGAGATACAACTGAGCTGACGGCTCCAGATGGAGTTAGGTGCTGTAGTGTTTAGCAGGATCTTCAGACTTCGATGCACGATGATGAAGCGACCATTGGATGATGAGATGGATCCAATCTGACGGCTACAAAAGAATGGGTTTGGGTTTTGGAGTTCTGGGCTTGGAAAATGGGTTTAGTTTTGGGAAATAAGTTTGGGCTTGGGATATGTTGAGCCCACTTCTTCTTTAAGAACAAATCTCTTCCTTATTAAGCCCACTTTCTAGCCTTTGGTCTTGTGCACAACATTCTTCGCGGCTTCCTTGCGTGATTCCTATCGGCTTCCACCATTTTTCTGCTCTTTTCTGCTCCGCTATTCATCCAAACTTTATTTATTACCTAAAAATGCAAAATTAGTTAATAAAAATATTTATTCTTGAAAACAAAGAAAATACAGAATATGGGATAAAATGTAGAATTAATGCACAAAAGATGAGTTAAATGCCAAGAAAAATATATAGAAATATGCACTTTTTAGCACTCATCAAATACCCCCAAACCTGAATTTTACTTGTCCTCAAGTAAAACAAAACTAAGGAAATCCTAACTATACCACTGTCGCTGGTCTCTCGAATGCATTTAGCGTATGCACTAAGCCTTTTAAACCACTAAGTGTCCCTAGTGGACGAGTTGAAGTCTCGTGAAGGTTTGCTTAGAACGTACCTACAAAGTTCTAGGTCAAAATATAAGCTCTGATTCCATCAAATGTGACATGTGCAAAACAGTTTAAGCTCACAGCAAAATGGAGATGTCAATCTAGCTATCAAAGGCACAATCCTAGCACTGATAACAAAAAAAGACATGTGATAAGAGTGTAAAGTGTATCTACACATGTGTAAAGAAAGATCTGAAGTTATGACTACTAATCACCAAGAGATAGTTTCTCAGGCTAAGAACCAAGGTCGAAATCTAGCTAGCTGTCCGGACTTTACGAGAATTGTGAATGAGTTGGAGGTATTTCACAATTACTCGCGTTGTACATCAATGGCATACACCCTTCCTTGCTTATTACAATAAAACACAAAAGATGACTCTTTACATGACTCTTATTTACATTGACCACTCTCTTTTATTTTTGGAACAAGAGAGGATGGAATTGAAAAATACTTGATTTTTTTTTTTTTTTTTACATAGAAACACTTTTGATACATATACAAAAGGAAACAAAAGATTACATGACACTTTGCAAGAGGTAGCCCTTTTTGATGCACCCAGTTAAATTCGATGGTTGTTTTTCTTAATGTAACCTCCACCTTCTATCCCAACCAACCAAAGAACAAGCTAGTCAAGTTTCGTTCAGTATTCTAAAGTGATTGGCAATCGTGACTTCCTATCAAACACCTTGAAGATCGAGGCCATACATGTATTGGTAGATCGTGCGCGTGCAAATTTCTTATCACTATGTGAATTGTGCTAGAATCAGGGTGCCTAAATATCTAGACTAAGACTCCTAATAAAAATACATATTTGCACAAGAGTCAACATTTCAAGGTAAATGAGCTCCATTTTTATGTTTTTTTAATTTTTTAATTTTTTATTTTCAATTTTCAATTTTTTTTTTATTTTTTTTATTTTTTTCAATTTTTTCAAAAAAAGATGGAGTTTTGTTTTCAATTATGGCATATTATCGTGGTATCTACTTTTCACCCCCAAACCTAAACTAAACATTGTCCTCAATGTTTAAAAATATGGAAGGAATTAAAATGCAACATATGGAAAGGGACATGCTGAGTAGAGTAAAAGGAGAGAGAATACCCGATTTCGGCGAAAGCAGAATTAAAACTCCGTTATTCAAGGAAAAAAAAGAAAAAAAAAATCCAACATATTTCAGCCGAGATCATATTGGATTAGCAAAATATATACAAAAGGAACAAAAGGGTTTTAAGAAATTTTATCTACTGGATTATATACAAAAATTCACCATACACTAACAATCTAAAGAGTTGAGGATCAACCCAAAAGACAAAGTGTAGAGGTTTCAACAGCTTCACACAATAATAATATGATAGGCATGCAAGTGAAGCTGTGAAACAAAATGAGCTACCCCCAAACCTGGATTTTTCAACGGATAAAATTTTGGAAACAAAATCTCGCAGTTTTGGGGGTTCATCATGCACAAGGTCTAGCTCAAAATGGACTGTGTTTGGGATGGTCAGAGAAATAAATTCCAACTGTGTTTCTTTAAAGATGTTATATTTAGATGCAAAATGGTCCAAAAGGACTTCGGAGGCACACAGTTCCAATCCTAGATTAGGGACTCTCAGAATAGTTGGTTTAAAATTTTTGTGACAAACCAAATCTAGCTTGGGTGGAAAAATCTCAATCTGTGATTTAGGCGAGAAAGTAGGTGCATCTAAGTTATTTTCATTTGTACGATCAATAGTACTAGCACATGCTTTCCCTAAATCAGAAACAGGTAAATCATGCACACATTCATGGAACAAAACATCAAGACCTAAATCGGGATCATGATTGTCCAAAGTACTCACATCAACATCAGAAGGGACAGCATCTTGTGACTTAGGCATGGAATCAGACACAAGTAATTCATTTTCAATTATAGGAACATTAGTGTCTACAGAAGATTCAATTTTTCCTATATCATGCTCATCTTCAATGAACAATTGTACAAGCCCCAAATCAATCTCAAAATCATATGAGTTGCAATGATTATTAGAATTAGAAGAAACAACATTCATGAAGGTCGAGGGAGAGAAGCCATATGTTATTGAACCAAAAGGTTCCATAATGTTTTCATGTTCTTCTAACATAACATCATCATCATAATCATCATCATGGTAACATGCATATTGGTCCCTATTAGCAATTGTGGTATCCTTAGTCGACTCATGTTCCTCTAGGTTAGGATCATATTCAACATCATTTACATGAATGGGTATAGACACTTCATTAGGAACAACACACATTTCATCATGAATTTTTTCATTTTGTTTAATAAGCAACATCCGATCTAAACATGCCTGCATTCGCAATTCCAATCTAGCATTATTTTGATCAATGAGTCTGAGATTTTCCATGATAGATTCGTACTTCATAGGGGAACAAAATTCTTCATGTTCGAATTGTGGTGATGGGTACATGTGTGCATGGTCATTTGGGTTTATAAAAGATTGATCGCAACCCTCAAAGGATTGATTATGGTCCCAATGACTACCAGCCTCACAATTTGTGGGCATTTCATAATTTGGATTTTCATGGGACTCTCTAAATTGTCTAAAATCATGCAACATATAACAGTTCTCAACAGGATGGTCTAAACCACCACATAAGGTACATGCATAGATTTCAGGTTGTGTTGGTTGATACATGTGTGAATAGTTATCAGGGTATATGTATTGAGGCTCCGGACTATGAAAATGTCCATAACAATCCCTATAACTATTGACATCATGGTCTATGGAGGGCTCATAATGTGGCACATGCCCATAAGCAAGTTCTCTAAGAGTTTTATTTCCATCCCCAGGAGCAGACCAAAATCCAGACATGTTATGTTTATCAAGCAATTACACAATTAAAAAGAGAATAAGGCCCACAATTTTCAGTAATGGGTTTCAAAATTTTGGTTTTAGACTTTAAGGATAAAGCTTATTTGGGAATTTGGTTTAAATGGGAGCAATTTTTGGTTTTTTTAAAATTTGGGAGCAAGTTTGGTTTTAATGGGATAAAGAAGAAAAAATTTGGTTGTTAAAATGGGAGCAAGTAAAATTTGATTTTTGAATGGGAGAAAAGTAAAAAAATTTTGGTTTTTTTTTTTTTTTTTTTTT
>NC_039364.1:180546329-180568296 GCF_003573695.1 Papaver somniferum | reverse complement strand
TTAAAAAAAAGAAAATAAAATTTGGTTTTTGAATGGGAGCAAGCCCACTGTTGGTTTTGTGTTTGCTTTGGCTCAGCTGGTTTGAAAACGTTTGGTGAAACTGAGTCCAAAATCTCGGCCTAGAATTTGGGTACTCGGCCCACTAACGAGTTAACCTAGCGTGATCGGTTACAAGCTCAGCTGGGTTTAAAAACCCAGAATACAAGTCCAAATTAAACAAGCTCACAAAAATTAAATACAAGCCCACAAATTAAACAAACAAGCCCACAAAAATTAATTACAAACCCAATAAAAATAAAAAGCCCAAATATTGGCTTTAATATTACAAGCCCACAATTAAAAATGGAAGCCCACATGTTGGGTTCTCTTAATGGGTTTAGGCTTACTTGCTTAAGCACAGCCCAGCTGCTCAGTTAGGTTGCAAAAGCCCAGTTGGGCTTTAGATCTTCCTAAGCTTTGGCTTTTCTGAGGCCCAGTTGGGTATTTCAGTTGCAAAGCCCAGTTGGGCTTTGTTCTTTTTCAGCTGCTTGGAATCAGCCCAGTTGGGCTTTGGATCATAGCAACAGCAGGACCAGCAGGGGGTAGCAGCAGCTTGCCTTTGCACAGCAGCAACAGCTGAGGCACAGAAGCAGGACCAGGAACAGCAGCAGGATCAGGAGCAGCAGCAGGAGAAGCAGCTCAGCTCTATTTGGGCTTCACAGCAGCACATCAGCACCAGAGGTTTGTTCTCAGCCTCACAGCAAGGTCACAGCAACAACAGCAGGGGCAACAGCTTCAGCAACAGGAGCAATTCAGCATCAACAGGCTGCAACAGCAGCACCACAAGCACCTGGCAACTCAGAGAAGAGGTTCAGTTCCCAAAATGATGCAGTTGAAGCAAAGGAGAAGAGATTATGCAAATGATGCAGATGCACTAGAGGTGGTACTAAGTTACAGCTACAGATGCAATATGCAAGATGAGTACACTAAGATGCTTATCAGAACTACACAGCAGGTATGAGCATGCAAAGAACAGCAAGAAAAACTTCAAAAACACGGCAGCCAAGTCCCCGGCAGCGGCGCCAAAAACTTGGCAGGCCCGGATTGGTGCATAAAATGAAGAGCAAAGATAAAGATGGCAGGGCCTGCGGTTATACCGCAAGTGCACGGTGTCGATTGTAGTATGTGTGTGCAAATACGGGTCATTCCACAGGGACTTGGGTGTATGTTTGAAGATTTCCTAAGCTAAAACAGTGGCAGTTGAGAACTTTGAGCTGTTTTGAGACACAACTCAGCTGAGGTCAGTGAGATGTCAAACTGTGTAAGAGTGAACAATGGTTGTAACTGAACTAGTGAAGGCAGTGAAGTAAATGTGACAGTGAAATAGAATAAAAACAATGAAGCAAAGGTAACAGTGGCAGTTAACAGGAAACAAAGCCAAATAAACCAAGGCTGTTAGCCAAGGGCAGGGAGGAGATTGCAGCTGTGGCTAAGCTAAGGCTTAGAATCCACCTTGTGTCTTAGCTAAACAATGCAATTCTAGGTTTAAAATCTTAAGCATCCAACTAGAATGGGGAGAAAATCAGCTTGCTCACTGATTTGCCCCTAGCATTGACTGTCTTTTGAAAGCACAGTCAATCACAGGCATATCAGAGCACCAACCTCTTCCCATTACTCAAGCAAAACAGGCCTTCCTATCAATTCATCATTCAATAGTACACTAAGGTTTCATCAAATCCCTAGCAAATGGAATTAAAACATCATGAACATTACACAAAACCAAACATAGAACATATGCAGAACATCAAAGTTCTGGACACTGGCTATTCCAGCATAAGCTTTTACATTACACCCACAGTCATATTTATACCCAATTACAAGTTAGGGTTCTTCCCAAAAAAAATCCAAAATTCACTCACCTAACACACTGATAACAACCCAATCAACCAACCCATGCTTCAATTAGACGTACAATTGATTTCCCCCCAAAAGTTCCCAAATCAGAAAAATTAGGGTTTTAGAAATTAAAATTAGAAATTTACCTAATCTCTGACTCCAATCAAACTTCGACCCATGCTTAGAATTAGTCTTCTCTTGCTTCCCATACCGTCAATTTGCCTCTAGATCGACCTAATTTACCTATTTCACACTTTAGGGTTTCGGTTGAAAATGTGTGAAATAAGTAAAGTAGAGGGACTAGGGAGAGGGGAACAATGATGGGTTATCATTGTTTGACGCTGTGGTGATTATGGTGGTGATGGCGGAGCAGTTGGGAGAGCAGGTGGTGGAGATGGTGGTGGTATGGCGTCTGTAGAGGAATGGAGAAGATGGAGTCGATGGTTTTGGGAAGAAAGGTGCGTTTGGTTGGGTATAGGGTGTTCGATACTTGGGTGTTAGGCGGGTTCAGCGAGGTTTGATGATCTGCGACAAGGAGCGATGGATGGGAAGATGGTAGGTGGATCCAACGGCGATACGGAGGTAAGCGTAGAGCGACCGTCGGATGAAGGGATGTAGCAAAACGGACGACCCAAGATGGAGATGGGCGTTGCGATGTAAAGCGGGGGCTTCGGAGTTTGATGTGCGATGATGGAGCGACCGTAGGATGCTGAAATGCTTCGATCTGACGGCTGAAATCCGAGACGGGCTTGGATATAGAAAATGGGTTTGGGTAAGGGTTTTGGGCCTTGGGTATGCCAAGCCCATATCTTCTTTAAGAACAATTCTTCCTCTTCAAGCCCACTTCTAGCCTTTTGGTCTTGTGCACGACATTCTTCGCGGCTTCCTTGTGTAACTCCTCCCGACTTTTCATTACTTTTCTTCTCTTTTCGCTCCGCAATTTATCCAAACTTTATTTACAACCTAAAAATGCAAAATTAATTAATAAAAATATTTATTCTTGAAAACAAAGAAAATACAGAATATGGGATAAAATGTAGAATTAATACACAAAAGATGAGTTAAATGCCAAGAAAAATATATAGAAATATGCACTTTTTAGCACTCATCAAATATTAGTGTTGGTAATTGTATATTATTTCAGTTTGAGTCTGCATAAAATTTTAATATATCTTAGTAGTCCTTAGATTTTTTTGCTGTTAATATAAAGTGTCTTATTCATATACAATTTATTCTCCTTTAAATCTAATATTGTGTTAAGCATCCAAATATTATTATTATATCTGCATGTGTATTTGTTTAATTTCAATGATTTATTAAATCAGTTATTTGACTAAGGAAAATTTGGTTATAAGATTCTAAGAAATTTAGTCATTTTATTTTATGCAATATATCCGCATGTTTTTAAGTCTTAACCAAATAAGTCTGGTTTCAAAGTACAAACTAAATTTCTAATTTTTACTTAATTCACAAAATATGACAGTAGATGATTACTCATTACTTTTATCATTACATATTTAGTAATAAGATTTTAATTATAGGAAGTTCAATAACATACTATTTGATAAGTGTTAATATTACTTTTGTTATGATTGTTAATGATATTATTATCATTGTTATTAATGACATTAATGTTCGAACTATTGTCTTAACTACTTACAATTAACTTCATTTCTAATTTAATAGATTAATGGTTCTAATTACGAAAAAAATATTCTGCCAGTTTCTAAGTAGAATTGGGACCTATCAGTTCACTAATAGAAGCAAGTCCTCCTTTAATGAATGGTAATCCATGAAAGCAAGTTGCCCTGTCTAAGTTGATCAGACCTGACAATGATTTTCCTACAAACAAAGATAACACAAACGCACAAGAATTACAAACCTCACTATTCTCCAGTGCTAGATTATTTAAATATTAAATAATTAAGACTAATTATTCTCTAATTCCCTATTGAAATTTCTAATTTATACTACAATTAGTTTCATCCTACAATTTTTACTTCATAAATATATACACACAAACAAGAAGCAAGCAACCAAATCAATCAATCAATTCAATTCAAAAATCTTTTAGTTCTTAATTGTTTTTAGTGATTAAGATTTATCTCACAAACCCAACCCAGTTCTAAACTAATCTAATTTACTAACTGACATTGGCTATTATTTATTGTTTCCCGAGTAAGATCTAATGGTGAGCTCTGATACCAACACTGTAGCGCCCCCTAAGCCAGCAGCTGACTAATCCAAGAGATTAATTATAGAAAGAAGCACTAAGGATCTAAAATATCTAATTAAACACTAAGAAAGAAGTTCTAAATAAAGATTAACCCAAACCTAAACCCTCTCTGAAATAAATACAAGAACTCCTCTCTAATGATACATATTCAGTAGTGAGTTGGTTTATAAATAAAATATAAACACAAAATAAACATAGCGGAAGCTAACCAATTAGGGAAACCGACTCCTCGTAGCTTTCATCGCCACGTGCATATCTTGATCTATCTCTGAAACTGAAAGTGGGAATAAAGTGAGCACATCATCCCTAAAAGGGGTGCCCAGTAGAAATAATAACTAACTTTCAAGTAATCACTAGAATGATTTAAAGACAATGCAGGTTTTGTAGAAAAACTGATAAAACAAGGAGAAACATATAAAGCGTATTAAGATAATAGTTGTACTGAAATATAAAGTTCTACCAACCAATCATTCGACAAACATTCACAATAGAAATAATAGTTGAGCGACGTCTTCCTTCGGAGTAGCAAGGAATAACTGTTGCGTAATCTTCAATGATCATTAAAGCACCGTGAGGTTTACGGCCTCGAAGTCATAAACGATAAGTACCTTACCAGTACCTCATTTTACGCGCACTCTACGCATCAAGTATCTAAAGAGATCTAATGGTGACAATATTATATCCGACAGATGAACTTAATCATGGAGAACCCTATACCTCTCGCAAGACAAGTTTAACAATCATATATAAGATTCTCAACAACATTCTCTCCAAATACCAAAACATAATATAATAGCTTTTGAAAGTAACTTAAAAGAAACATTAAACATCTTATGTATAAGACACAAGTTGCCCGTACAGAAATAGGGAATAGTAGAGTGCCCCCATCTCGAGCCTATATAATAGTGTGCCCCCATCCCGAGCCTATAGATGTGCTTAAAATAGCTATAAAGTTTGGGACACATATCTCATATCAATCAAAAGGAAACCTTCTTCCTTTTATGCTAACAATAAGTAAATAATGTAACCACTTTCCATTCAATGGAAAGAATCACTTTTTGAAGATAAGTAAATAATCCAAAAACACAGATATTAGATGTTTCTAAAGATCCAATCTCATCCCAAAATATAAAAGAAAACTAGTTTGTATTACACATATAATACATGCATACACAAATCATATACTAACAAAGATATGCATGCATTTCGAAAAGTATAAATTTGTAAATCATTAATGAATACAAGAGAGTTCGTTATCGATTCCCACCTCTTATGATGACAAGCCTCACATACTTTGAGATCCATAATCCACTGGTTCATCCTCTGAATTGATCGTTGTTAATATAGACTAACTGTTAATCACACAAGCACTCTAAGAATTAGCCAAAAGGCTCGTACAAGGCTCATATCATAATTTCATACAAGTCTCCAGTTATAGGCTAAGTCAAATAACTAATGGTTCTAATTTTATTAACGGTTCTATAACTTAGTAATAAGTAATTTTGGTATAAAACAATATATACTTATCCAAATAGGGTCAAGTTGGATATCATCGGAAAGCCCTCGAAAGACTCTACCACTTTGCAGAGCAATCGAAAGCTAATTCGGACCAGAAGTGGTCCAAAAACTCAAAATAAGTTTTTTGTTCTTAAGCCCAAACCCATCGGGACTGACCCGGCCCACGAACCAGCCCACTACCCATTTACTAACCCATCGAGTCAACCCACGACCCAACCCGTAAACCCGTTCCAAGATCCGAATTGGTCTGACTCACTGAGTCAACTCAGTCAATTAATCAAACACCTTGCGTACATTTTTAAGTATCATTCTACTTGTACACAGCACAAGGGTCAAAGTTTCGGGGTCTCTAAATCTCTCAATTCTCGTCCAAAATGAACACCTAATAGCTCTTTAGAGAGAAGGATCCTCTTCTACAACTTCCTTTCAGGCATGAAGAACTAAATTGATCTCTAACATACTTATAAACATCCATGAAGATGCCTACTCACTGCAGTTACAAGAATTTCCAGATTTCCAGTCACTACGAGTAAACTTTGAAAATCATAATTAATTCCCTAAAAACCCAAATTGAGCAAACCCAAGTTCAAAGTGAAATATGAGATACTCACCTATAAGTTCTATTCCTGTATCAAGACTAAATAACAATTTAAATACCACCAATTCATGCTCAAACCTAAGGCAGTGAAACACCAGCTCACATAAATTCATGATTTTCAAGTTTTATTTGTTATTGATTCTATGCTATGTTATTCAAATATAACAACAACCCAGTTCATTAAAAACATATTATAATCATTCAAAATAGTTACCTTGGTTTATTAGTTGATTATATCCTAATCTCCAATGACTCCATGTCTCCATCATCACCATCATTCTCTTTTCATCAACAACAACCTCATCAACATAACTAACCATTCTCAACACTTAATTCTCTAAAAGATTCTCTTTATAGTATCAATCTCACTACTACTGATTTATTTTGAAGTTCTAACTCACAAATCTTTCACTAAAAAGAAATATAGTTCATCATCTCATTAACATCACAACCTTATAACCTATCGTTAATATATCTCTCCTTCATGTATATCCCTTGTCCATCACTAAATAAATATCTCTTTATCTTCCTCACACTCTCACTAGATCTCTGTCAACAGCTCCCTCCTTCCTAATTAACAACTAGATGAAACAGGAGAACAAAATATGAAGAGATAATCTTCATAGCAAAATGGTTTTTAAAACTATATAAGTGTTGTTATTCAATGTTAGAGAACTGCTAAGGGATAACCATTACTAATGAAAGGTCCATTCTAATTAAAGGTCCGTCAACATAAGTAAATGGTCAAACCACCGGCCAACGGCAACGGTAAAACGGTCAACGGTGAAGTCAACTCCGGTTGACTTTAAGTAAAACTACACCGTTGTTGGATTTTTTTTTATTTTTTTTTTAGTCATAAAGAATTATTAGAATTATCACATGCTTGAAAAATGGCTTCCTCCATCATCCCAGTATTAGGATTTAGCTACTCATATTAATCATGTTCTCAAAATACATAGTTGATGCTCAAAATATGACTAAAAGAGTGAAAAGAATACAAAGCAGTGAATCTACGACCCACAGAAGCGTCAGAAATCAACGATAAAAGCTTACTGCCGTAAACAGCGACACAGGCTGCTGTTGTTGGAACTGTTGAAGAACGACGTTTCAAAAGCGTCTGTTCTTCGTATTCTTGAAGGTCCTCCAATGGCAGCAGCAGCAGGTACAAATTCCTTCCTTTCGTTCTTGTGGCCTCCTATTCGCTCTGCTCGACCCCTAAATACTTGATAAACTTTCTATGACGTAAACCCACTCTTATATAGTCCTCAAATCCCCCAAAAATCTCTACTAACAGCGACCATTCTTTTTATTCTTCTCCGCATGCAGTTGAGAGAAAATCTCTCCTGTGACTCTCTACGCGTTCTGTTAGCTATGAAATAGCAACCAAACTATTCTTAGGACTTTAACATGACCAAGTGTGTGTATTTCCAGCGTGAAAGTCTCCCAAAAATCTCTCACAAAATATTTGAAGCTAAACAGAACTTACGTGTCCTGTTTGAGCTTTGATCTCTTCTTCCGGCTTATCCAGCCCAATTGGTTGGGTTAAATTGCTTGTAACAGGCCTGTTTAGTCATATCACACCCAATCCAACCAAAGTTAACGATTGAATATCCTTAGAATCACGTCAGAATCCGATTTCCAAATCTGCCAGTTCTGTAACATGCTTTCCCGCCAAAAATGCATTTTTAAAAACGTGAAGAAATGTGACCTTCCCCTATCCAGTCCCGGTCTCCCTTTAGCAGATGCCTGGAAATGGGTCACCCCTTAGTAATTAGGTCACCCCTTATCCAAAGTGAGAGTCCGTATAGTAATTTTCTCCCACGAGCGCAAAAACCACTTTTTTAGTCAATTTCGCCGCAAAAGCTTATTTCTCCAAAAATACCTACAGGGACATAAAAAGCCATAATAAATATAAAATCGAGCACTAATAATATATACAATTGAGATTATATAAGACACAAAAATGTGCCTATCAACCGTCCAAAATTCCGAGTGCGATATCTTCTTCGTCCGGTATCCGATTTGTGCGTTCTTGTAGTCCATTCCGCATAACCTTTCGAGATCTATCTAGGGATACTAGTTTCATTTCCAAATTTTTATTTTATTAATTTTTATGAATTTTGGTTCATATTTAATTAATTACGTCATTAGCGGTTAATACGTCTCTTGACTGGTCTAATAGCATTGACGTACTTGAGGGTCATTACAAGACCAATACTGCGGAATATTCAAAGATTCATTCTATTTTGCATCAATATTTGCATAGAGACATGTAATAGACTTAATCTTTGTAAACAAATGTTCATCCTATCTTCCATCAATATTTGCATAATGACATAATAGGCTTAACTTTTATTGTCAAAAGTTCATTCTATCTTTTATCAATAAAGACATATGATAGACTTAATCTTTTGAGCAAATATGGGATAATCATAGTTCACGGACGCAAACACACATATTCGATAACAAGTTGCAATGTATAAAACCATAAAGATTAATACTGCAAAATCATCTTCCAAATAAACTTTAGAATTTAAATAAATTAATCTAAAAATATTGCAAGATGAAAATCGTTGGAAATATCTATGTATACTCATAATAATTGCTATTACAAACCCTAGTTATCCTTCTTAAAAACACAACAATAAATTCTCATAAGAAGTTTCCTAGACATAATAAAGACAACAAGCAAAAATCAAAAGACTCCTAAACCAACAAAACCGATCATGAACGGAAATCAAAGATCACTTCTGGAACCCCCACGAGTCTTGTGTCCTTTGATCTTGTGATTGACAGCATTCACTGCTTCTTCAGAAAAGATATCCTCATTGATAAGATCTTTAACATGTGTCTTCATGAGAACAAGGTCTGAACTAACCTTTTTCAACTCAGTTCTTAACACATCAAGACCCTTCATAGTATCAACGAGTTGCAGTTTTGCTTCCTCAAAGTATTTAAGAAAATCATGAACCACTTCAGCAGAAACCATATCCTCATTCTCAATATCCTGATGAGTATAAGCATAGTAGCATGAGGCATCAGGATTTTGATTATCATCTTCTACTAGGGTTCTTTTCTTCCCTCCTTTGGACTCGAAACCAATACCGCATGACTCAATAGGTTTGGTATTTTAAATGGTTTCTTAGGGACGGTAACTTTTAGAATTTCCATAGTTGGTTCGTGACAAGTAGCACGGGTATTCGTACACACACAAGCTTGACCCATAGGCGTGCAAATAAAAAATACAAAGACTGCAAATCAAGAAAAGACTGTGTGCACGATAAAATTTTGCTGAGTGAATATTTTCAGGAGTCTTAGCTCAATAAATGTTATATACTCAGAAGAAAAATTTAGAGCATAAGAGTAGCATTTTTGTCTCAAAAGAAAAAGGAAAAAACAAAAAAAAAAATACACGACCAACACAAATACTTATGCAAGAATGTTTGTGAATGGTAACCCAGCTATGAACGATAAGAAAATGGCTAGATAATCATAGAACATTTTGCCATCAAGTATACCTGATCATATCTCACTCAACCAGGATTTTTGTGAGTGCGATTTCAACCTTGTGATTAATTAGCACAAGTATGATCCTTGAGCTCATTAAATGAATTTTGTTTTCGATTAACCCTCTTTTTATTATTCTTCGGAGGAAAACCGTTTTGATGCGAAAAGTTATCATAAAACTTACTATCATCAAAATACGACGCATAGTATGGATTCTTACCTGAAGGATTTTGATAAGGGGAATTCGATAGCCTGTTGATGAGTTCTTTGTATCCTTCAATTATCAAATTTAGGTTGTCTTTCATACCTCCACTTTTCATTCCTTCTCCTGAAACCTTATTCGCATCAACAACAACAACATCTCCATTTTTAGCTGAAGAAGATCCTTGAACTCTTCTTAGAAGAATTGTGTTTAGATTACTGTTCCATGCATGAACATTCAAGGAAAAAATCGAACAGACTTTCCTGATAGGATTCACAGGGTAAGTACTAAAACCAATTGGTTTAGACATACGAATGTCAGTTACACCTTTGAGAAGTAAATCCAAGGTGTGTTGAAATCGTACAATGGAATTGTCATTCAACCTTGATTTCCTCATTTGTTCAACATGTACTTTTCAATCACAAAAGAGACACACTTTCTGATCACCTGAGTGATTAGAGTGAACAGACTTAACATAATCATTGGGAGATTTCTTCCTTCCGTGTGATGTGGAGATTCCTTGATTAGAGGAAGAAACAGGCACATATTTTCCAATCGGAGAGGACTGCGATTTAGCTTGTGGAACTGAATTTTCAGTTGAGTTAGAAGAGATTGGTATAGTGGAATCTTCAGAACATCCTTGAATAGATAGTTTACTCAAAAGACGTTCAATAACCAAGCATTCTCTTAGAGTTTAGCCTCTAATAAGGTTCGTAAAGAACAGACTAAGGCGTTTTGTTCTTGGAGAACCTTTAATTGAGAGTCACGATCATTTACTATACCAATAAGCACATTGACTTTGTGTTTCAACCGATTGATTTTATCATCCTGGATTCTAAAAAGTTTTAAAATCACACTCTCTGTTTGGCTGCTTCTCTTTCTTTAATAGAGTCAGACTCGTTCGAAAGGTAATCAGGGTAACACTTATCAGTGCAATCATGTTTCGTTGGAACACAAAGATAGGCGAATCTTTCTCTTTAATAGATTTCATGGAAACGGAACTTTTATTTCTGATGATGCGTTAATCTGAGATAGCACTACTGTCCATAGAGTCAGATCGCTACAAACACAGACTTATGAGGTCTTAAACGTGTGCCTGCTCTGATACCAAATGAAAAAGTGGGGGTCAAACAGCCACGCTCAATATTTCTGTTAGCAATCTGTATGGATGAACTCCAATATACTTTCAAGAGAATCAATTAAACAGTCAGACTCAATCTTAAGAAAAGTATATCAAAGAGTTATATCTCGATTTCTCAATTCAATCCGCAGTCAAACAAATAGGAATTTGCGAGCCCGATTGAATATAAGAAACAACTTTGATGGTATCAAAAACCAATATCCAAGTGTCAATCAATTTTAATTAACAACCAAAGGTTGGATACTCAATTGATTGAACTTACGCACAACCTGTGATATTTCAATTATATAAAAAAATATAATGCAGATAAGAAATAACACAGACACCAAAAGTTTTGTTAACGAGGAAACCGCAAATGCAAAAAAAACTCGGGACCTAGTCCAGATTTGAACACTACATTGTATTAAGCCGCTACAGACACTAGCCTACTCCAAGTTAATTTCGGACTGGAATATAGTTGAACCCTAAGCAATCTCACACTGATCAAGGTACAGTCGCGTTCCTTACGCCTCTAGAACCACGCTGGATTCTGCGCACTTGATTTCCTTAGATGATCTCACCCACAACTAAGAGGTTCTACGACCCAAAGTCAAAGACTTGATAAACCAATTTGTCTCACACAGAAAAGTCTACTGAATAGATAAATCTATCTCCCACGGATAAACCTATGAATTTTGTTCCGTCTTTTGATAAATCAAGGTGAACAGGAACCAATTGATATGCCTGAATTATATTCCCGAAGGACAGCCTAGAAATATCAATCACCTCACAATAATCTTAATCTTATGGTAGAGAAACAAGATATTGTGGAATCACAAACGATGAGACGAAGATTTTTGTGACTACTTTTTGTCTTGCCTATCGGAGATTAAATCTCGAGCAAATCTTAGAGAAGATAGTAATCAATCACGATAGAAAACAACAAGATCAGAACAGGCAACTACAGAGAAAATAGTTGGGTCTGGCTTCACAATCCCAATGAAGTCTTCAAGTCGTTAACCTACAAGGTTTCGTGAAAAACCTAAGATTAAAGGAGAATCGACTCTAGTCGCAACTCGTATCACACAGGAGGTGTGGGGATTAGGTTTCCCAGTTGCTAGAGTTCTCCTTTATATAATCTTCAAATCAGGGTTTGCAATCAATGCTACCTTGGTAACAAAGCATTCAATATTCACCGTTAGATGAAAACCTGATTAGACTCAAGCTAATATATTTCAACCGTTAGATCGAACTTAGCTTGTTACACACAAATGAAAAGTGACTTCATTTAGATATGAGTAATCGTACCTAAACGTGTACACCTTTGTTGGCTCAACAATAGTTAACCGAAATTAGCCATATGAACACTTTCATATCAACCTCATTCATCTTAATCATAACTAGTTCAAATGACTCAAATGAAACTAGTTCTAGAGTTGTTCAATTGTTTATATTCTCATAGAAGTATACAAGACACAATTGAAGAAAAATCGATTTTGATTCACTCGATCAAGTCATGAACATTATAGCCACGGTTTGCAAAAGATTGCATTCCTTATTATATAAATGTATTAGTTCATGAACAAACCAATTTTAGAACTTAACTTACTCAGGTATGCATACGGGTACGCATACCTAAGTACCCGGACTAAGTTTGGGTTCGCCAGTATGCGAACGGGTACGCATACCACCAAACTCAGCTGAAATTCAAGGACCTAAACCTCACGCTAGTACGCGCATACTGGTATGCGTACAAGGTTCCGGGACTTTCACTAAACCAACCAGTACGCATACGGGTATGCATACTATGGTTCCCGGACTTGGATTACATATATGCAAGTATGCATACTATGCTTATATCCAATTGTTCTAACCTATCATTTCAACTATTGAAAAATTCTTGGAAGACGATAATAGCTGTCTCACACAAACTATTAGCTTCTAAGCAATTTTCAAGTGATTCAATGATCAATACGAAACATTCCGAGTCTACATCAAATGACTGTCTCATACAAATCATGTAAGGTGTTACAAGGCGATTTTCACATGATCATATTTTGATTTTCGTCAAGAATATAAGATGAACTTGGTTAAAGAGACAGCTTACCAACACATATTTCGAGAAATATGTAAGCGAGTTAAACTCAGCTCGAAATATCAAATGTGCATAATTGAAGTCTATATTGCTATACGGCTTTTATCTCAAATAGGAGATACAGTTGATAGATTTTTAAGTGATAAATGAGTTCAAGTCTCCACATACCTTTTATTGATGAAGTTCCACACGCTCCCTTAGTAGTTCTTCGTCTTCAATCGATGAACGTCGTGAAGTCTAATGCTCAACTACACTTTTTATCCTAATCCGAGACTTAGCTATAAGTAGACTAGAAATCAAGACTTATAGTTTTGGCAACTAAACTTGACAAACAAGCTTGAGATAGGAATGCTTGCGAGTTTCATCGAGCAGTGCTCTAACATCAAGCGTCTGCTACCTTGAGTTTTCCGTGGTTCCTCGGCTTTCGTAGCCTTTGCTCTTTCCAATAAGCAGGTGCGGTAGTTGATGATTGTTTGGCCGCTTCATGAAGCTCTGATAAAGTATGGAATCAGAGATTTTCCAGTAAGTATCTGTAGACTGGGATCATTCCATTTATGCACAAGTACACAAGCTACTGTTCCTTGACATTTGGATCATGACAATCAAGATCCTGAACTCTGAACCTTTTCACATAATCATTGGGATGTTCATTGCTCCTTTGAAAAATCCTTCCCAAATCAGGGAGAGTGACTTGCTCTGAAACAAAGAAGTATTTTCTGTAGAAAGCATTAATCATCTCTCCCAACTGGTAATACTTCCTGGTGCGATTTTATTGTACCAGGTGTATGCTCTGCCTGTCAGAGACTTCGAAAATTCCTTCAGACGAACGACATGGTTGTGTTCATGCTCTCCCAATGACTCCAAAAATCGAGAAACATGTTCTCGAGCATTGCATGTCCCATTATAGAGATTGAATGTTGGAGAAGCGTAGCCTTTCGGAAGAGAAATTCTCTGTATGGCAGCATGATATGGAGGTTGATGACGGTGGACAGATGATGTCTTGTCTTTTCCTCGACCTTCCCAAAAGCGCTCCAGATCTTCACCAGTGATGAAACTTGCAGGTTCCTTTGCTGGTGGATTATCTGCAGCCTTGTGGACTTCATCATCATCTACGACATGGATTAGTGAGATTTCAGGATCAGCAGTCGAGGATGTTTCCTTAGCTTTTCCTTTATCTGACAGGCGTTGATCCTGAGTTTGCTCAGACGACATCCTGTCAGTGAGAGTTTTGAGATAAGTACATAACTCTTTTCTGTGTTGCAACCATGTCAGTATGATTTCTAGCGAGAACTTCCTAAACCTTCATAAGATCAGCTATGGTAAGCGGATTTTCTCTGACTTCTTAAAGAGACCGGCCGAAGAGAGGATTGTTGATGGTGTTAGTACCATCGCTTGCAGCATTAACAGGGGTGGTTACTAGAGCAACGAAAATGGGAGGAGTAGTAGTGACACTTCGTGTGATATTGCCGGCCAGAGGAGTGGTTTTAGCGGTACCACTAGAGCCTGCAACGTTGAGAGGAGTAGTACTGGTAGTGACAGTACCACTAGAACTTGCAATGTTGGGATTGGGTGCTGAACCCGGGTTGGTAACTGAACCAGATCTAAGACCGACCATCTTTGTGAGGGTTTGATTTAAAACCGAGAGATTAATCTCCCATTGTGATCGCCAATCTGTTGATGGGAGAAAACGATTTACTGGTTGTTGAGGAAAAGTGGTGAGACGAGGGTCGGTTCCTCAAACGAGAAAATTGCCTTAACCTTTTGCAAACAGATGCACTGCACGGGAGTGCTTTGAGTTCGGGAGATAAATCTATAGGACTCCGGCCTAAACCAAGAAAATGGTCGTTCCAGAATCAATTCGGTTACAAAGAAGAGATGAGGGTCGATCTGTAGAAGGGAAGCTGAGAAGTGATGTGTGAGATCTATGATGATAAAAGGATTGAATGTGTTGTGGGTTTCTAAAAATTAATGAACTGTTGAGTTCGATTAAGTTTGAATTTTTCTTTGTTGAGAGTGATTGTTCAGATGAGAATTCTTGTGATAATTTCCGTATATCTGAGATTGTCTGTTCAATCATGAATTCAGAGACTTATTTATATTGCAAGAATGTTGACACATTGATCTCCAGTAAATATGACGTTTGCTCAATTGAAAGAGTGGGAAAGTGGAAAATCGTGGTTAATCAGTTCCACGTCGTGCAGAGACTTGGTTGATCGTTCACCCGCTACTTTGTTAACTTCCTCAACCATTTGCAAGGCTTACTCACATTTTTCATCATGTATGAACACACGTGACGTAAGCCGCCAGACCAAAATCCTAGTAAATATCCCCGCATGTGACATGATTGATGTCTCATGATTATGGAGTCTGAAGGCAGACATGTATTTAATAATTCGGTTGTTGACTTGATTAGACGATGAGTCTTAGTATTGCTGAGTCGATCATGATTGACGAATGCTCTATGATTTATGGATTGAGCATGTTTTTTGAGACAGATGTATAATGTTGATGGTTGAATCAATATGGATAGTCTGAGAAAATATTGCTCATTTGATGGATTACTGAATATTGATAGTTGAATCAATATTGATGGTCTGAGCAAATATTGCTCATCTGAGTAAATATTACTCATTTGAAGAATTAAATATTGATAGTTGAATCAATATTGCTAGTTTGAGCAAATATTACTCGTCAGATGAAATATTGGTAGTTAAATCAATATCGCTAGTTTGAGCAAATATTGATCGTTTAATGATTATTGATGGCACGACCAAATAAATTAATTAAAAATATTGGCAGTTGGGCTGAATATAATTAATTAAAATATTGATTGCTGGATCAACTTAAAAATATTGGTGTTTGAACCTGTTCAGAATTATGAAAAATTATGCTTCTCAGAGCATTTGGTTTGAAACCCTCTGTTCGGTAAGTTACTATTTACAGCACCTGGAGCCATGCACCGATACTGATACGGGGACACTGATACGGCGATACTGATACGGGGATTCGTCAATTTTCAGAAAAAAGGGATACAAGATACGGTGTGATACGTGTACTTGTTAAAAATATTTTGTACAATAATAATTGATTTTAGTGAAATATCATATAAAATAAAAAAAATCCGATAAATACTATTTGGAATATTAGAAAAAGATAGATAAAAATTATCTAACATCTCGCTCACCCATCAAATATCTAACTGTCTTCATCAAAAATCACGGTTTCTAGTTCTTGCTCATCAAGTGAAACATTTTCTACTTTAAGTTTTCCCACGTTGTCAAGTGGATCAAATGCATCTACACTAATATCTCACATTCCACTTTCTCCGATCCTTTTGGTAGAAGATTGTTGTGAGCAAACATTATTCTCAATATTTTGGGGTTCAATCTTATTTCTCTTAATTGAATGGATAAAATTATATGTGCTCCAATTTCTCAAGGCTGCTAATGGGGGGTGTCAAATTGCGGGGGGGTGTACCAACCCAAAGGCAAGGCTATTTTGTCCTATATGCATTTTGGTACACCCCCAAGCAATTTGGTACCCCTATTAGCAATCTTGCAATTTCTCTCTGAATAACACGAGAAACATGGTTGCCCAAGAAACCCTTATAGTTAAATATTTGCAACACTGGAGATGAAGCACCACAGAATAACTAACAAGTTTTCTTTCTTTATAGTCACATGTTATCGGGTTTAGATATAATTATCCATAAAAAAATATTTAGATTTTATGAGTAGAAATATCTCTAAATATTTAGATTTTATGTATAAAATTATAAATATATGGATTTTGCATATAAAAATATATGCTAAAATTATAGGAAGTATCCCAAAGTATCCCTTACCCTTTTTGTAATTAAAAAAAACAATACTTTAAATGAAATATCTGACACGTATCACCAGATATCTGATTCGATGCCGACACGGATACGTTAGCAATATTGAAGTATCCGTGCTTCATAGGACGTAATGGTGGAAATATACTTTTGTGAAAAAGGAGAGAAAAGTTGGTTGAGAAAAAGGGGGTGCCCGACCTCTTTGATTAACCTCGTTAAATTGGGGGCCCCTAAAAACAATTAGGAGCCCCGACCAATTTATACCCACACCAAAAAATTTAGGGGTTTCAAAAGGTGGTGATTATACTATTTTATCCTTACTACTAAAAAACCAATTTACGCCCAATTCATTTTCTAAAACCAAAATCAGAAAACTCTCCTCCCCTCTCTTCCTCTCCTACCCGAGTTCCTCTCTCTCCTCCATTAACGACAAAAAAAAAAATGTTGATTCATCGCAATCGTCGATACGAAAAACTTTAATTGATGATTAACTTTTTCTACAAACATGGCTCGAACCAATGAGTACAAAGGAAAGTTTGCTAACCCTAAATTGGGTCGTCACTCTGTAATTTCTTATACCCTAACGATTCTTCTTATGCATGTATATCCTATGAAAAATCGTTAAGTTGTATGATGTTCTAATTAACGACCCTAATTCTGTTACTACAATTTTTTGGTCTAGATTTGGGTCGTTATTTCTGTAATCGAATCTATTGACGACCCTAACTCGACTAAGAACAATCCCTCTGTCTTCAAAATTGGAAGTGTTGTCAGTAGATATATTTGAGTCGTCATTGAACTCTTTTGGTTTAGATTAGAGTCGTTACACATAGATGACGACCCTGGTTGCAAAACAAAAATACTCACTGTCCAAAGTATTAGAGTCGTTCCTGTGTTAACCAAAAAACATAACGACTCTAGGTAACCTAGATAAAAAGGGTCGTCAATATGAACCACACTACCCTAACGATTTTTCATAACCTGGAAAAGTTGCAGGTTTGAGTCGTTATTGCTAGTGTCAATATACTGACGACCCCATAGAGTCGTTAGGGTATACACACCCCGACTCTGACGACCCTTACACTGAGTTGTTCCATAGTAGGGATGATTTGACCACTTGGAGAAACAAACACACAAATCGAAGGGTGCAAGATGTTTACCTGATTATTTTGAACTTGGGATTCCTCGTTTTGAGGGTTGGTTCCTTCATTTTGAGCAATTGGATCTTAATTTGCATCAATATCCATGGCTTCCTCTTATCAACAACTCTATCAACAACTCTTCTCAACACACAAAAACACTACTTTTGTCCTCCCCAAATTTTAACTCTTAAATCTGATTTTAACTAAAACAAACTAATTAACTTAACTAATCATTAACACTAATCATTTAAGGGTAGTATAGCCATTTCAAAAAAAATGGGATAAGGGATAACCCATATTTGCTATTTCATGATCCTTTTTGTCCTGTAGTGCAGACCCCTAATTGTTTTTAGGGGCCCCCAATTAAACCAGGTTGATTAAACATCATTAGAGGGAATTAAAAATAAAATTGACAAACCCTGGAATTTTAGATGATATGCCACGTAAATATCTAACTAATGTTTAGATTAAACATCATTACAGCACTCTTATGACCTCTTTGATTACGAACAAACAACTCTTATCCCCAGTTGGTGCTAAGTTTCTATCTGCAACAAAATTTCTACTCTACCTATTTACAATTGAAAATTCCATCCAATACGCGCGGCAGCCCTCACGGATCTGAATCTCAATGGCTTCCGTGAAAAAAGAGAAAATTCATACCTATATGTATATGATGTATATCTTCTCAACTCAACCCGTATACGACATCTGCACAAGAATCATCCTCTAAAGGCATATTCAGATCAGGTAACACAAAGAAACTCCCCCGGACCGCTGAAGATAATTTTGTTTCTACTTCACAATATTCCAACCCATTAAATTTGCCTCTTGTTCGAAAGATAGGAGTTTCATCAATGATTTCCCTTGCGTTCCTAAATTGGTCAGAGTAGTTTGCTCTGATAGATGCATCGCAAGATGCACCTGTTTCCCTGGTTGACCGAGTTTTCAAATCCAACTGCAGAATACAAAGATATTGATCAATAAAAACTACAGAATACAAAAATAATGTCGTCAGTTTCTATGCTATGTCCATAGAGCATAGAAAACAAAAATATATTACATCAACAAAATTATTAAGACAGCAGATACAAAACAAGCACGTCCTAACTAGGTCTGAACTGTGACATGAGAACTCATCTCATCTCACCGAGTTCAGGATCTACATTAATCCAAGCATTTCTTCATGTAAAATTTCTCTTAAAAAGAATGAGAATATAATTTTATCCTCGGAGAACCTTCCAAATCCTATATTAGAGAAACCAATAAGCAACTGGAATCTACATAACTAACAAAACACACACCAAATTTATGTGCAACACGAATATGCATCACTTGGCCTCAAGAACAATGCTGCCAGAAAAGATCTTAATCTTGTACCCTTGGATGGAGTTGTAAAATACTTCAACAAACAACACTAAGAACTGTGCCTTAGTAACTGGCAAATTTGGATAGACAACAAACTCTAAGACACTTGGGTAAAAACAGGAAGGGACTAACGAACTAATAGAGAAAGTGGAGAGAAAGAAGTTAGCTCCTCTGAGTGATAATGCAACCACATACAAGAAACATAGAATTCATTCCGCCTTGCAACACAACAGTTGGTTTGAAGAAAATGCAAGATGCTTACAATATTACCACGTAAAATCAGTAAAGAAGGGAGAAAGGCAGCAAAAAACCTGATCTATAAAGCAGGAGGAGATAGAAGAATTTTATCACCCAAACCAGCAAGTTCGGGTGTTCAGGTCTCTATGTTTACCCTCTAGTTCCCTTCCTAGAGCGGTCTAATAATTCTTAAGATTTATTTTTTCCTTGATATTGTCTAAGTTTATCTCCACAAGAATGTACCATGCATTACAGAACATATGAGTAGTACAAAAAGGATCGTTCTTAGTTTGGTGTTTGCGGGAGACACTTGCTGGTGGGCTAACACCTCCTCTAACTAAAGTGGACTAATCAAGCAACATTATATAAAGATTGTCCCTAAGTTTCTCTAACACCTGATCAGTAAAGAAGGGAGAAAGGCAGCAAAAAACCTGATCTATAAAGCAGGAGGAGATAGAAGAATTTTATCACCCAAACCAGCAAGTTCGGGTGTTCAGGTCTCTATGTTTACCCTCTAGTTCCCTTCCTAGAGCGGTCTAATAATTCTTAAGATTTATTTTTTCCTTGATATTGTCTAAGTTTATCTCCACAAGAATGTACCATGCATTACAGAACATATGAGTAGTACAAAAAGGATCGTTCTTAGTTTGGTGTTTGCGGGAGACACTTGCTGGTGGGCTAACACCTCCTCTAACTGAAGTGGACTAATCAAGCAACATTATATAAAGATTGTCCCTAAGTTTCTCTAACACCATTTCTTTCATTATGATAGAAACAAATGGTGTGCTGACAATCAACAAGAAAGGCACAAAGCACAAATGAAGTAATGCAAAAACAGGCACCTTAATTCTCTTCAAGCTATCATTTACGGCTTTACTTCCCTCATAAGTGTTCTTTAATGTCACTAATTCCTATTTAAAATGCATAAAGCAAAGGTCACAATCGAGAGATTCCTAATACTTCAAATGCAACCACATTGTAACTGAGAACAAAGCTTCAGATAGGTACCTTTTTCAGATTTATTTTCTCCTTCAGTAAGAAACTCTCTTCTTCTTTAAGATCTGCTACTTTCTGCAAACAATAAAAAAAGCATTCTCAGTAACTTAAAATCTTTGTACTCATACATTACATCATTACTGTTACACTCACGACACAGATAAAGGGAGTATGCACTCTCGACCTATATAGGACATGAGATCTCAAATTCATAGAACTAGTATTTGTAGACGAATGACTTCTATTTGATCACTTCCCATAAATCCATAGAAAGTTATGCAAGCAAAATTATCAAGATCAAGCAAGCCCTGGAAAAAAAAGACTTCATTATCACTATAATTACCTGCTTCTTTCTAGACCGGTTAGCATTAGGTCCAATTGTTGCTGTAACCTAAAAGATTGAACCAATAATTAAGTTAAAATTGCAAAAGAAAGAGAAGATACATAAAGCAGTTGACACACTTAAATGAAGATACAATCTACAGTTGTTTTCATGGAATGAGTTCAGGTCAAGCGAAGAAGTTGTTTGAGTGAGATAGTTACGTCTTCAGACGACCCAGATGGAATGGACCAAAAGCAACAACAAAAAATATCCATAAATTTGAAGGATTAAAATAACAGGTTATTCAAAACCTTTACAGTGAATTCAAAAACCAGTCCTGTAACTGTAACCAAAATCCAGCTAGTAAGTCGGACTCACATCCTCTCGTTTTAATTATAAAACATTTTCGATTAGAACTTTAATACTGCTCAACCATTTGACAATGACAATTAAATTTAATCTCATCAAAAAATAATAATTAATTAAACTAACCAATTGATTTAAAAATTTATATGTTATTTTTTATTTTATTTTTAATTAGATAAAAAGTATTATATTAAGTAGTTGAAAGCCTAACAAGCTAAGCTCCAACAACCAACGAGCCTCATGGATAACCGACCAGCAGGCTAACTCTATCTTCCATGTTAACTCTACCAATTGATTTTTTTTTGTTTATTATTATTTTTTTCTTTTCAAAAGGAAAAAGAAAACACCATCTATGTGGGTCCCGCAGACAAAACTTGTTAATTACGCGCCAGCGGATACTTATTTCTCACCTTGTCTCATTTATTAACTCTAATAGAAATTTCTTATCGTGCCATCCAATTCATCAAAAATAAGTATTACTACAAAATTACAATTTTTTAATTTTAAAAGAGAACAAAAAAAAAACTAAAGACAATTTTACATTCTTAAA
>NC_039364.1:180494380-180546075 GCF_003573695.1 Papaver somniferum | reverse complement strand
AAGACAGGACATGGGTTATTAAAGAAACAGAAAAGTATAATTTAAAAAAAAAAAATCCTGTTTCTGTTAAAACCAATACATCAACCAAAGCAGGTAAACAGCGAGATTAAGAGAAAAAAGAAACTAAATATTAATCGATCCAGAAAAAAACTAACAAAAAGAAAAGAAACATAATGGCAAATCTTATGCGCCCTATTTACCAAATTCCTCGTTTCATCGGTGGGAATGCAACTCCTATGGTGCATCCAAGCCTTTGAAAACACTCTATTCCAGCTTTTGGTCCCAAATGTGTGGATCCAGAGCTGGAATAAACGACTACGACTTTTCAAAGAGAGTCAAGAATCTCATTTTTACTCATATCAGTAGATCAAACAAACAAAGCCCACAGATGATCTAAAGGCTGTACGTAGAACGAGAAGATAATGAAAACCAGAAGAGGATAACTCGTTTTTAAGAAAGAAGAAATTCTGCGGAAATCTCAACAAAAGTTGGATTCCCATTGAACTCGATTAGGGCTTAAGAGACATATTTTCTTATAATTTGAAAGATGAAGGGAAAAATAAAAGAAACCAGAGATAGGAACAAACAAATAACGATTCAAGAGCAAAAGAAACAAACAACGAATAAAAAAAGAGGTTTGAAGAAGAGTAAGAAAAACGAAACACTAGTCGCTATAGATTACTACCAAATACTGAAAACACCATATTAAAACTAAATCTTTGACTGAAACACACACATATCAGCGGATTTCCTTCTTTTTTTTTTTGCCCCTCACAAACTTGTCCTAATCCTTCATCGGGGTAAAGGAATAATCAATTTTTTTTTTGAAAAACGTAGCCCAGTTTGTTTATTTATGACAAAGCAAAGGCATTTAGGTGCAACAAAATAAATAAAAAAAACATCATTTACCAACTCCAGCGCGTTTGAGCTGGAAACGAATCCAAAAATACAGATTTGAGAAGATAACCTTCAGTGGTTTCAAAACAAGACAACTTTGACTCGTTGAGAAACTAATAAGAGAGAAAGAGAGATTCAGCATAAAAACCGGCAATCAGATACGAATCATAAATCATCACCGGTTAAGGGTATTTCCGTAAACGGATGAACACCGAAAAAAAGTCGGCACCAAAGAGATCTGAGAATAGAAATCCTGAGAGATAGAGATAGAGGTGGAGGGAGTAAGATTCAGAAAAACTGACCTTAGATCTGGAGTTGTGGTTGCTTGACCAAATGGAAGGTCGACTTGATTCTTCGTAACAATCAACAGCAGAACCAACACCACTATTACCACTACCACTAGCACCACTTATTGAAGATCCAGGACTCCATGAGAAAGGAGTCGTTGGACTTGCTCTAGTTAAATCGTTTTCCTTCTTAATAATTTGTCTGTTATTGTATCTCATTAGTAATAATCTAGAACGAGGTTTTCTCAATCCCCATTTAATTAAAGGAATAATCTCTGAATCAGTAGTGTTTTTAAAATTGTTGGTAGTATCAGGATTCAGTTGCAGAGATGAGGCGTATGAATCCGAAGAAATCCTCATTATCAACTCAGCCACCATGGTATCATCCGTCATGGCGGATTGAATCCACTCGTCTTTTCTCATTAGATCTCTTTTTTTCTTTCTATTTTCAGAAACTGATGGTGATATTAGATTCTTATGGATGGGAGAAAGAATGAATTTTTAAGAGAGAGAGAGAGAGAAGAAGAAGAAGAAGAGACTGAACGAAATGGTGGCAATTGGTGCAGCAGTTGGTCTTAAAGTAAATAAATTAGATTTTTATAGGATTTCCATATATCATTATTTGAGGGTGGTGATAATATATTTTGGGTGTTACTTTATTAACTATGTACCCAATTTTACCAGTAACACTTGGAATATTTACATCTTGATTTTTGTTAGTGGGACGGCAAAAAGCGATCGGAGGAGCAAAAATTATAGCTGACTCGCTAATTACGACCTATTTAATATATTTTCATTATTATGATCAAATTTCCCTTACAAAATATACCATTTAATCGTACAGAGTTTCCCTATTTTCCAAACAGGTTCTACGCATGCCCATAAATCAGAAAACGTTCTACACCATTGCCGTCAGTTCTTTTTTTTATTTTCTTCTTTTTGTAAGTTAAAATGCATTCAAACAACTAACTTAGGGAGTTAGAAACCGTTATATCATTAATAGTAGAGCCTTCTAATGTAGAGATATGGTTCTTATCCCTTGCATTAGATTTATCTATTTCTAAGTTTAGCAAAATACAAGTAGGAGGACTCTTGTCCCAATTAACTAAATTAACAAAAGATTTTGCTTCCTTGGCAAGTGTATTAGCCACTTGGTTTGCAAGTTTAGGAATATAAAAAAAAAACAAAAAGTTTTTGCATTTGTTGAAATCACATTTAGCTTCATCCATAAGTGATTGGTTCTGCCATTCTATTTGAGATGGTCTCCCATTCAAATAATCAAACAGATTTTTGCAATCTCTTTCCACACTGAAATTGGACCATCCTTTGTCCAATGTCCATTTAGCTCCTTGCAACAAACCTAAGGCTTCCGCTTCTTCAGGGGTAGCTGTTGTGAGAGGACCTGCTCTTCCTTGTTCAAATTCTCCTGCATCATTCCTTAGAATTAAAGAAAAAACTGCAGGAAAAATACTTGAAATCCATGCAGCATCTATATTGAGCTTTAGTTGAGTTTTCCTAGGAGGACACCATTTGGGAGTTTCAACTGTGTTTGTTATAACTTGACCAAGAGAGTAGTTATCCTTATTCCAAAACTCTAAATATCTCATTATTTCAACCGTGTTTGCTGTTTTTTTCAAAGACTGTATCACATCTTTCTTTCCATATAAACCATGCTTTGGTCAGAATTGTTTCTAAAGATATATATGGTTATTTCTTTCCTATCCATTTCTTACATATATCTAAGAAGGTTATAGATCTATTAAAATGCAGTGTGACATGATAGGGTGCAGTTGCCCACACAGATTGAGCAAATGGACAAAAGAGAAACAGATGTTCTATAGATTCATTTTCATTACAGCCAAAGGAGCAACTTGGATGAACATCATGCATAAATTTAGAGAGCTTCAAGTTTGTAGAGATAGCATTATGTAAGCATTTCCAAGCAAATATTTTTATTCTTTGAGATACATTGGTATTCCATAAATGAGTCCAAAAGGAATCAGGTTGGCCTAAGTTATATAGATTTTCAGTTCTTTCATTGAGCTTGTTATACATGGACTTAACTGTAAATGTGACAGAGTTTGTAAGAAGCAACCTAAGAGTATCAGATTTACCCTTGATTAATCTGATATTACAAATTTTCCTAGCTATATGAGCAGGGAATATTTCAAAAATAATTGTAGAATTCCACTTCAATGTAAATGGATCTACAAGATCATTCACAAGTGTTAAATTAGAGTTAGTAACTGTTCTATAGCTACTAAGATTGTTTGCCAACTGTGGCACCCAGTTATCCTCCCAAATGTTTACACTATTTCCATCTCCTATTTCCCAAATGCTATTATGTTCCACTAGTTGAATTCCTTTACTGATGCATTTCCATATCCAAGAGCTAGAAGATGGGATTTTTGCCTTAAAAACCGAAGAGTTTCTGAAATATCTAGGTTTTAATTGTGTCACCCACAGAGCTTTAGGTTCTGTTAGTAACCTCCGAGCTAATTTGGTAATCATAGCTAAGTTGAATTTATCAGCATTTCTAAAACCTAGTCCTCCTTTTTTAGGGGTTTACAAAGACAAGACTAAGATTTTGGGTAATATCCTCTATAATTAGTTTATTTTCCCCACAAAAAATCTCTTTACAGATCATCTGTTTTCTTTGTGATTTTCTTTGGTAGAATAAAACAGCTCATTTGGTAACTAGCCATACTGGCTAGAGTTGCTTTATTGAGAACCATTTTACTTGCTTGAGCTAAAGTTTTACCTATCCATCCTTGAATTGTATGCTCCATATTTTCCACTATTCTTTCAAATAATTGTATCTTAGCTCTACTAATAAAAAGAGGTGTTCCTAGATAAGTTTCTTTTGGGTCAATTTTTTTTATTTTTAGTAGTTTACTAATCATCCTTTGGTGCTTAGGCTGAACTTTTTTGCTAAAGAAAACACCAGATTTTTCGAAATTTATTAATTGGCCTGAAGCTTTACTAAATGATTCAATCAAGGCAAGAATATTGTGACACTCCTTAAGATCATCTCTAATGAAAAGAAGGGAATCATCAGCAAAAAAAGATGAGAGATAGGGCTATTTTTTGGAGTGATTTTCACTCCATGGATAATTTTCTCCTCTTCACCAGCTAAAAGAAGTCTAGAGAAGATTTCCATCCAAAATTATAAAAAAATAAGGAGAAAGTGGATCTCCTTGCCTAAGACCTCTAGCAGGTTTGAAAATTTTCTCAGGATAACCATTGAGTAAGACAGCAAAAGTTGAGGAAGAGATGCATTGGTGAATCAACTTGCAAAAGTTAGAATCAAAACCAAAAGCTTTCATTGCATTGATTAGAACGTCCCAATCAACTCTATCAAATGCCTTAGACATATCAATTTTAATCCCCATTCCAGCATGCTTCACTTTATTTTTCTTAAAAGAGTGAATTATCTCTTGAGCAATAATTATATTATCTGATATTTGCCTTTTAGAGAGGAATGTTGTTTAAAAAGAGGAAAGGAAAGTATTTAATAATGCTTTAATTCTATTAGCAAGAATCTTAGCTATAATTTTTATACATAGTGTTGCAAAGTCATATGGGTCTAAAACCACTAAGATCCTTTGGATGCCTACTCTTAGGAATAAGAAAAAGAAAGGTTTTATTGAATTCTGGATGAAGAGTTCCAGAAATAAAAAGGTGTTGATTACAGAGATAACTTGTTCTCCTATTGTTTCCCAGTTCAATTTGAAGAAGCTAGCTGGGAAACCATCTGGGCCTGGTGATTTATTTGGTTTAAGTTTTTTAATAACTAACCATATTTCTTCACCAGAAGGAACAGAGTTGAGGAGAGCATTGTCATCCAAAGAAATACAAGGGGAAATGTTCTGAAAGAGAACATGCTTAGGTAAAGGAAGAGGAGGAGGAGCTGAAAAAAGATTCAAAAAGAAATCTGTCAGGGTATCGTGAATCTCAGTTCTTTTGAATGTTGTTTCATTGTTACTTCTTCTAAGGCATTCTATATTGTTCCACTTTCTTCTTTTCATAGTCTTGGTATGAAAGAATTTAGTTTTTTTTCTCCTAATTGGATCATATCATCCCTAGACTGTTTTTTGTTATTGCTTCTTGAGTAGCATATAGTTTTTCTAGTTGTGAAATTTTTTTCTTAATCTTATCTTCTTTCTGGAAAACATGTAAAGAAGAATTTAAGTTTTCTATTCGGTTTAAAACTCTTTTAATCTGTTTAGATGGTAATCCAAAAATGTTTTTTTTTTCAAAAATTGAGATTGGTTTGAAGGGATTTGAGATTCAGAATTAAGGACTCAGTTGGCGTGTCTCTGATAATATGATTCCAAGACTCCTTTGTAGTTTGTACACAAGAGCTTTCCTTTTGCCATGTGTCATAAAACTTAAAAGTGTACTCCATTTTTGAAAACTTAGTATCTAAGTTTAAAGCTATTGGGAAGTGATCTGAGCCAACTGCCACAAGATGAGAGAGCTCAGAATTAGGAAATTGTGAGTTTCTTTCTAAATTGGATACTGCTCTATCTAGTCTTTCTTGGATATTGCTAGCACCCTCTCTATGATTATTTCAAGTACAATCATACCCTTTAAAGCCTAAGTCTAAGAGCCCTGCATTATTTAAAATATTATGATAGTAGCTACAGTCAGATTTTTTAAAGGGCAATCCTCCACTCTTATCATCTTGACTGAATATCATATTAAGGTCCCCTAATAGAACCCATGGCATTGAGCATTTATCCACTTGTTCAGAGATCTCAGTAAGAAAATCCCAAGCTACATTTCTAATGTTAGGATAGGGACTGCCATAGAAACAAGTAAGTAACTACTTCTTAGATTCAGAGTTGGTTTGCACTAAAATGTTAATCATGTTGAGATTTCATTGAACTATTTCAAAATAGAATCCATCCACCCAAGCTAAGGCTAGTTCGCCAGCCAGACCTATAGGATTCACAATATGGGTATTAGGATAATCTTTAATAAGTCTCTTGACTAAATATTTCTTAGACTTAGTTTCAGAAAGGAATAATATTTCAGGTTTATCATTAGAAATTAACTGATTTAGATGATTTTGTGTGAAAGGATTTCCACATCCTTGCACATTCCAAGCAATAATTTTCATTATTGTTACTAGGCCACTAGGTATCAGAATTAAATTATCAAACAATGAATTAAAATCAGATAGAAACCACCTAGTACTAAAACAAAGAGAATAATCTAAACAAAATAATGGAATCAAATGAGAGAAGTTATCAAGAGCAATCAGAAGGCTTAAATTAGCAATATAAAGTACTAGAAATTATCGAATTAGAGTTACCTGGAATTCAACCATTTGCTCAGATGGGGAGTCCAAAATGAAAGGTACTGGTAAATATCATCTTCTTCCTGTTTCTGCTCCTTAAGATTAGAGCTATATTGATCTAATTGCAGCAATTCATCTGAATCCGAAACCAAAATGTGCAATCCCTCAGAAGAAGAATAAGAGAGAAATTCTGGGATTGCAAGATTAAATGCAGGCTTGGGTTGAGTTCTTGGAGATGCAGACGATGAATGGGACTAATATGAGATGCAATAATCGATGCAAAACTAGAACCTACAGAGACTGGAGAGGGTAAGTTTTCATGCGCGTCTTCAAAAGATGAAGAAGAGAATGATAATCTTCTATTAAAGGAACCAGAACAGGGTTAACCGAACTAGACGGAATAATAGTTGGCTCCTGTATTGGCTCCCGGATATCTTCAACTGGTTCCATAGAGCTAATGACCCGATAAGTTTCAGAGTTACCCGATCCAGCCGATTCAGAGTGTGACCCATGCAGAGGAAAGGGATGTTAAAGGGGAAAGTGCGCTTTCCAAGAATGGAAGTAGAAGCTAGAGACATATCCTCGTCATAAGTCACCGGCCCTAAGACTTCGTAAGCTCGGTTATCAGCAGGAAGAGCAGAAACTTGATTCACTTGCACTGGGTGCTTTTCTCTGAATAATTCATATAACGTCTTTCTATTACCAGGAATATCCAAGAACTTCTCGACAGACTCCATGTTGTCGAGTGCATCGGTATTATCCTTGGGATTCCAGATTTGGATGGGTATTATTAAGCCAAAAAATATCATCTCCTGGAACTGGTAAATGCATAGAGATGTCATAAATATCCTCCAAAGGTATGTGTTATAGAATGGCACATTGGTTGATCTTATGACCAAATCGAGCACAATGAGAACAGAATTTGATGGAAGATTATGATAAATAAAGATCAGTTCTCTCACAGGGTAGTGATCAACCTTAACCAGTAACTTCAAAATTAAAGGTTTTTCTATGTCAACCCACACTAAGATTCTCGGTTCACAATCAAAATTCCCAGTTCCATTACAAACTTGACTAACCACCCCCACTCTGCTAGCTATTAAACCTAGTCTCTCCCCTATTCTGTGCTCACGTCCACTGTTTGAAATACTAGCCCAAAGAGGGATTTATTTAACTATCTCTGCAGAAATTTGCATATCAGGAGAAGCAGATGTAGCCGAGAGAACATTACCATAAGGATACCAAGGCCCATCCAATGCAATCCATTTCAGATCTTACTCCGTACGAAAAATAATGATAAATAAGTTAGGATCAGTTTCTCTGATTTGGAAGCAGATATTAAGACCCCAGAAATGACGAAGAACTCCTCTTATATATTCTGCTAAATAAAACTCAGTCGAGAAAATTCTAGCTAGAATACTATTCTCTTTGATCCCATAGTCTCTCATTAATGCTGGAGTAACTTGTAGTATGCCTACATTTGTGTAGTTAGCATTATGTTGTGCGACAGACAATCCACTAAGATGTTTATAAAAATTGTAGTTGCCCATATTGAATGCAAAGAAGATATAGATGGATGAACTAAATAGATATAAAGATCAAAGAGAAAAATGAAGGACTAACCCGAATAAAATACAAAGAAGAGGGAAGGATTGATGAAAAATCTGTTAATTTAACGGCTTATAAATTAAAACCAACTCTTTTTTCTCGAAAAACTAACCTTAAAAAAATCGACAGGATCTACTTTCGTTTAAACCTCGTCCAATAAGGACTCGACAACCAAATTAGATAAAGAGAGGGTCAAAGATAACGTTTGAAATCAATAAATGCATAAGAAAGGATAATTGATAGACTTTCCAACAATGTCAGTAGCAAATCCATCAAGGAGGCAATCAATCACATAGTTTTAATGCATACTGCAAATGCTAGAATGCTATGACCACTCAAGCCGAGGAAACGGAATAGCTATTAGGCTTAAACATATGTATGGATTTGTATGACATTGATTAGGATTTCCTCTAATTTCTATCTTCTTTACAAGTTGTTGTCAATAGAGAGGCTTAAACAAAGTGATAATTTATTTTTCTGTGTTTACTGCTTTGAACCGTGAGAACTTTATTAGGTCAAAAGATTGATGCAGAAGTAGTTCGGAACATCGAACTACAGTAGTTGCAATAGCCCCCAAATCAAAAGAAGAGTTGATGTAAAAATAAGCAGATCTTTGGGAATTAAATTTTATGGGGTAATCTTTTTTTTTTTTTTGGTTGATTTTGTTTCTGAAGGACATGAATGGATAAAAACAGAGGATGAATAACAATTGATCACAAAATCTGTTAAAAAGAGGAACGAGCTAGAAAGATAATTTGATTCTTTAAATGCTTTCAATGGTGTTGAGTTATTTAGAGGATGAGTGTGAGTAACGTGGCATTAGTGGGTGTAATTAGGAAGGCTAGTTTGTTCTGAGTTATGAAAATATATTGAATAGATCCTAGTTACCCAGTCAACTACGATTTTTGCTCTCCTCGAATCGTTTTTTGCTACCATGAATATCGCTTGATATTAAGTCTAGCGCCAACGGCTAGTACTTTATCGCTATAATTAGAAAATTTACCCCAAATTTTTTGTGTAAAGATTTTCTTTATTTCTCTCTTTCTCAATCAAATTTTCCTATTTCTCTTTTTCTCAGTCTAATTTATATTTTCCCAAATGGCATAATTTCAAACCGTACTTGATTTGGCAACGCAACTTGATTTTTCTGGAGTAGTGCTTGAAGGTGTGATAAGAAGATATGTGATAGCTATAAATAAATAGGTTAAAAAACAAAGAAGTCTTCAAGTTTTGGATATTAACCATGTTAAAACCACAACTAAGAAAAGGCAAAGAAAAGTTCAAGGCAAAACAAATTTGAAGCCAAAGAAGAAGATAAACAAAGGAAACTTCGTTCATGAGAGCTTTGATTGGAAGTTTGGTGAAATGAAGAATATTAACAAGATGAATAACATTGTCCCAAATTTTTATTTTTAAAGTCTATATTTCAAATTATAATTGTCTAGTTTTATGTCTTGTAAATGACAATGAATGATTAATTTGAAGTTTAATGAATTAAGCTTAATTCTATTCTTAATTCAATCTTACATTTTAATTAGAATTACAAAGTTTAAACTAAAGTAATACAAATATTAAAACTTAATACTTAGACTTAACTGGACAATTAAAAATTAAAACATAAATATTGGACAATATTTTGGCAACCTCTTAAAATCTCGAAACAACTTCCAATTTGGAAGTTTTTTCGTAGATGCGACGATATTCCGCACGACACCTTTGTTGAAGTTCCACCATGGTTTCGTCATCCCTCATGTTTGGACCTTCTTGCTGAAGCAAAACAACTTACCTAATAACTTCTTTATTGATTATAGTGAAACGACGACTCAACCCTGAAACATCACGATTGTTGGGTTCATTGTTTGTTCTTGAAATTTCCCAAAAATCATTTCCCAAAATGTTTGAGGACTGAATTCATCTGCGAATAAAGTCTCAGTAAAAGAAACAAAATTCCTGCAAATACATTCATCTTCCTCAGTAGTAAATTTTGGTAGTCGCCTCCTAATTTGACTTCGCACGTTAACACGATTAACAACTCTTTGATTTTCGGAAGCATGTTGGTTTGCTACAAACTCATCCATGTTCATATTATCAGCTATGCTCTTTAAGGAATTGGAAGAGTGGTGAAAAGAATTGGAGATTGAGAAATTCTAGAAAGATTTAGAAATTCTGGTGTAAGTTGAAATGAAATTATAGATGGGAAAAATTGTAGCCGTTGGATGAGGAACTGATGAGCGATGATCAACTCAGCGAGCGAAAATAAGACTAGCGTTGGCGCTGTAAAGACCAACGAGCGATATATTGACCATCTAGCTATGGCTCGCTGTAAAGTCTGTCGTGTATGCCTATATATTATAGTTGACGTATAGGCAGATATGTTTGGCACTTTGGCATACCCAAAGTGGGTGCTAAAATGGAAAAAATCAGTTGTTTGACATGTGCGTAAGAATATGCCTTAGGGCAGTTCCTATGGAACTGAACTGATCGAAAAATATATTGAGCCTGATGGATAGGCAAAGTGTATTTTCCACTATGGTAAAAGTATTGGGCGGGTCACCATAAAGCGCGCGGTCGAAGATTAGAAGCTTGTTGTTTTAAAAAATCTGTGCGGACGAAGTAAGATCACTGGCGGTCAAAGTAAATCTGTGACCGACTATTTTGCTATAGTAAAAAATTGGTCATATTTTTATTGTTATAAATTACCACTAACTTCAAACACTCTACACTCACACCAAAATTCACACCTAGGTATTTCTTAGTAGAGTGGACTGATTAAAGTGTGGGAACGAATTGATTCACTATTGTTTTATGTTTTTGCACCATCATTATCATGACAAATTTAAACATTTCTTATAATAAAAACATACTACATTGGTTAAACCAACTACATCACTGTGAAAATACATTAGATTAAAGCAACTACTACATAGTCGTCAATTAATGCCCTCATTTAGTAGCCGAGTGGTGGAATTCCTAAGACGCTGAAGGGGTTGAATGTGTTTAGCTCTCTAAAAATGTTGAAACAATCTTGGAAGGTGAAAGGTCCTCCATGTGATATTGCCGACATCGCTAGTGTTCTTTGCTCCACTTCATCTACAGCTTCAATATTCAGTTTATTTTGGTGATTGTGCACTAGTAGACCTATGTATGCTGATATTTTTCGACTAGTTACAGTAAACGATGCGACAATTCTTCAGCCTCGTGATTAAACAGGTTCCTTGTTTCTGCAACGAACAATCTAAAAATATTCTCCCAAAACGTTCTCTCAATGCGGTTTGATATTATCGTTTGCGTGAAAAACAAAGGCTCTACAAATAGCTAAATCCTCTTCTAAAGTGTATTTAGGACCACGTTTGTGATTTTCGAGAGAGATTTAGAGGTTAAGGTGTGAATTTTAGCTTAAAATGAGTAGTATTTATAGGAAAATCAAAGAGAGTCGTTGGATGATTAAATTTGGAGCTGTTAAGATGTAGTCGTTGGCGGGTAGAAAAGAGCCGCGTGGATTTTGATGAGCCGCCAGCGGTTTCACTTTAACCGCGCGGATTAAAGAAGGTTGCTCACGGCTGATGATGATCCGCGTAGTCTGAAACGAGACACGCAACTACTCAAGAACCGAATGGGAAACCATTAAGTTTTCTCGTTTGCCTAGCCATTTTTCTCTATAGTTGAGTCCATAGTGGGATCAAAATAAACAAATCTGTAATTTTTTCACTCTATAGGAACTGCTCTTATATTCAAAAATAGTCGGGCTGGGTTCTACGATTTGGTTGTTCTAGACACACCGTGAGAGAAAATTCCAGACGAGGAGTGGCGAATATTTTTTTTTTAAGTAAAACTTTTGGAGCATACATAGTGATGACCCTAACTAGTATGGCGTGATAAGAGGTGTCTTATAAATGGTTAAATTACTTAGATACCCTTGATTTATTAATTTTTTGATTTTTTTAATTAGAAAAAGAATTCTTCCCTTCTTTCTTCTCTCATTGCAAGGAAATATTCAATAGAAAGTATTTTCCACAAAACCAAGTCTTATTTTCTTGTGTCTAATTGATAGGTTATATTTAAATCGAAAAAACCAGGGTTTTACGGCTGTTACAGAGTGAATTTCGGCTAACAATTGGAACAAATTATCAACCAAAATTTTTCATTTTTTATTTCCATTCTGAAGGTGTTGATGAAAAGTTCGGCTGATAATTAAACACGAGAATGTTAGTCGAACTTCACTTTATGAAAAACAATACGAAGTTCGACAATCCTATTTATTGCTCGAACCTGCCAAACCTAAGTTCGACTGATAATTTTTTAGCCGAACCTAGGTATGTTTTCACAAAACCAAGGTTCGGCCGACAAGTTATCAGCCAAAAATATGAGTATTCTTTGTATAGGAAGAATACCCAAGTTTGGTTGACAATTTATTAGCCGAACCTAGGTATGTTTTCATAAAACTTTGGTTCGCTGATAACCTGTGGCTCAACTTAGGTTTTGTAAATAAAAAAAATAGTAAAAAATAATGTATTCTTTAGCCCTTGTGGCTTCCTTAGTTAGTAAAAAATTAAATAAGTAAGAAAATATAAATGCTAAGGGAAGTCTTGTCATTATGAAAAATCGGTAGATAAGGTGACACGTACTATTATTATTTCATGCCTTCTCTTTGTCCTATTTAATATGCCATAAAAGTTTTGGGTATTTCCCCAAGTCACGGTTCTTTTTTATTTAATTTTTTAAGCAGTGGATTCAATCTAAATGTCATATGATTATAAGACCGTTGAAATAGTTTTTACCGTGAGAGGATGGTGCTTAAGGTGTTTTTCACATAATTTGCGAATAATTTTTGTTTCTCGATTTCCATAGAAATACATTAGATGGAATCCGATGGATTTCGCTTCGTAGGCATGAATCCAATTTTAGTTTACCCTATATCTTTCAAAAATTCCATACATACCCTTAACCTGATGGATGTTGGTGTTTTAATTGATTATTAAACCAACATTCATGTCCAATCTAAGATTCAAGTGATTTCTAAGATTGCACGTACATCTTATCGATCAATGCATAGGTGGGACACCCACCTATAAAAAATCAAAGAGTCTTAGCGTTCGCTGCTTGCATAATTGGGTATATTCGTACATTACAATGTATTATTACAAAAAATTGAATATAGCTTAGAAAAAATTATGGGTTGTACAACTCTAGGATTGACATCTTCTACATTTATAGCTTTAAATAATGGCACGTTACTATGAACAAAAAAGTAACTTGTAAATATATAAAGGAATAGCTCATGTAACTATTGTGAAGAGTGCTTTAGATTGAGTTTAGATTACTGATGTTGATGAGTAGGTACAACATCTTCTACCTGCATAATATTTATCATTGTCATAGAGGATGGTTCGACCACCTAAAATAGATAGTGAGGAGTGATAAAGTATCAATAAACATTATCGTAAAATCTTGAAAACAAGATAACATGTCTGTTGTAATACCATAAGCCACTTGCAGTACGGGTAAGAATATTCTCTGATGGATCATTCAAGTAATACAGATTTAAGATTGGGTAATAGCTAATCTGGTTTACATATATGAAATTCTTAAAGAACCTCCTCAGTTGTAATCTTATTATGGCATTATATATATTGAACCCTCTTGCTCCCAAAATCTCAACGTTAATCCTTCATAATCTTGATTTGCATGTCTCTTTAATCTTCTTTTTGTTCCATGATCTTCCCATAGAGCCTAAATTCGTACAAAATACATAAGTAATTGATTTTTTTTTTCTCTTTGTGGGTCATCACTCCTGAATATTTAACGACTCTGTTTTTATCACATGTTCTGTATTAAATGCATTTTTTTCCAGATATTTTCAGGCTTTGTCAGATGTGTATGACATCATCTTCATCCATTATTTGTTTGTTCAATATTTAATTTTGATTGTTGCTTATGGATTTTATTATGTTTATTATTTTAAATCATTAACTTTTCTTTATTTTATCGGTTTCAGGTTTCCAAGCGTTTCATGTTGGTTTACATAATGAAAGTTATTAATCGTAAATCCTTGGTTTTACTGGTAATCGCATAAAATCCAATCATTGTTATCATTGACAACAATTTTATTACTTCCAAACTGTATTTTGAAAGTCTTATTTTGCAATTTTCTTCTAGTATGTCAGTTTTCAATATATTTCTTCTTCATGTGATGTGGTTGTCAACAAATTGAGGGATTCCAACCTAATTGTAGTTTAGATACTGAGTCGCATGATATGATCAACAAATATAATAACAGTGTAAATGCTAAGGTGTATCATGACAAATATATATCAGTAGGTGAACCTGGAAAATTTGCTAAATATTTTTGGCATGGTGTCATTTCGATTTTAGTTATTATGAAAGTAATGTGTGTTATGAAATTTGAAAATGGAGACGATAAATTAGTACTTGATAAGAAATATTCTTATTTTGATGGTCTTCTCATGTTAGTGAATTGATTGTAACCATCAAGTGAGGTTAATGTTCTGAATTGGAAGAATGTAGAAATTACCTTTGATCTTTCTTCCATGTAAGATTCCATGTAAGAACTTGAAACCCCTAAATTATCGTTCAAATGGGTAAGGTGGTTAAAAACCATTTATCCACCTAGTGCAATTCCTATTGAAAACCAATGTATCAGATTCGTTGTTATGACCTTTGTTGTTACTTATGGGATTAGAGAAATCAATGTGTTTAAAGCTAATAATTAATCGACTAACCTGATCTTTTATTACCATAGTCGGTCTATCCAGATTTATACAAATGTTATACTTGCGGCCATATTTGACATGTTTGAATGACAAAGAAATCATCTACAAAAATAAGGTCATTTTTTTTTACTTGAAAAGTAAATTGGCGATGCTTTTAATAGACACAGATTAGCTAATATTGGAGAAACGCTTTCTCCCTATGCTGTCCCGTAAGAATAAATTTTATATCATGATTCTTAATAAATTTGAACTACGAACATAGTTGATTTTCAGAATTGTGACAATCAACTTCATGTCTACTGCGTAAGCAAATTTAGGGTTTAAGAAGGTTGATTTTCAGAAGTGTTAACAATAAAGTTAACCTGGTTGGCTAATTATAGTTTATTTTAATATAAAGATAATAATCGGTAAAAGTAAGGTTGGAAAAAAAATAGTTGAGTAAATTGTAATATATATTGAACTTTTAGAGGGGTAAATATTAAACAAAAGTTATGGGAATTGGTATTAGCCACAATATTGTTAACTATGGAAGTTTTTTTCTTCCCAGATGGTTAGCTCACCTTTCAGGTACCTGGGTATCCACGTTGTCAGTAAATTCAAGTGCAAAACTGTGAAGGAAGATGTCATTTAAAATATGCAACGGATAATAAGTACTTGGAAGAGAAAATATTTTCCAAAAGGAAGGCACTTAATCCTTTTAAAAAGTGTTTTACCTAATTTACCAATATATCGTCTATTTCTAATGGTTGTCATGGTGGAAAAGCAAATAAAAAGATAATATGAAGTTATTCTGGATTCTGCTGCAGTCAATGAACGTAGTTGCGTGACATGGGAAAAAAGTTTCCCTACCAAAAGAGCAAGGTGGAGTTGGAATTTATGAAATTGTGCATGGGTGAAAATGTGAAATTGAAGAAATGCGTTAAAGAAAATAATTTATCAGAAGCTTGGAGATTCATGTTTATTTTGGAAACGCAATGTCTTGGTAATCAGATTATCCGGTCACTTTTTCCAGTCTAATAAAAACTTCAAATCAAATGTAGTTATTAGTCTATTATGAGTGATAAAATTATCGGTAATAGTGTTTGGGGTCTTGATTTTGGCATAAATAAATAAAAAAATAACATAGGTGTGGATCAACTCATTTTGGAAACAAATACCACTTATTTTACAATCGCTTCTGTCACAGTACCCCTGGTTTGGATTATATTTCGAGCACATGAAAATCATCAAAAATATCTACTCTCTCCGTAAGGCGCAGAGAAATGAAAAACAAATCAGTATTTTTCCTGCACTCCACGGAAATGATAAAAAGTATAGAATTACTCTTTGAATGACTTTGGTATTCAACGAATCTTCTTAAATTTAGATTTACAACGTATGAATAGAATCGAAAATCAGACAAGAAAGTAGAAATTCTCCAATATAATGTGCGTGAAGAAAAAAGTCTTCAACCACATAGGATATACAACCATATTTACAGGAAAAAAAACATCTCCAACACACTGATGTAAGGATGATTTTGGAAACAACAGAGTTACACATTCTCTAGGTGAACCTCTAGTTTTAAACATCCACCTAGAGGATACCTTCCCATTATAGTCACACTTTTATTAATAAAGATCATCGAAAACAAAGTTGGAAATAATTTTTAACCAAATATATACCTCCAAATAAGTAAAAGAAGGATAAAAACCTTGTAGGTTGGAGATATAACTTATTTTTTCTTAATATTTAGTATTTTATACTTAGAGGAAGTTAAAAGTGATGCCACATATGAAACATCCACATTCACTGTCGGAGAAACTCTTCGTTTTTTTTACAGCACGGCTAGACCCATTCCATGAGCAGACCTAACAAACTGGACTATCTCCACTGCTAATCCAACCGCCACCCCAGCAACAAGACCCAATCTCAACTCTGAAACTCTTAGTTTTTTTTTTCTTTTTTGGAACGGCACAGCTAGACCCACCCCACTGAGCAGACTTAACAAGATGGAATAGCCCCACTGCTAATCCATCAGCCACCCCAGCAATCCATTCCCTGAGCAGTTCTTATCAAGTCTGCTCTAGGGACTTTAGCTTCTCATCATCTTTCTGTCTTTCATATGCCAAAATAGTTAACTGATAAACTTGATGCTACTCAAAGAAAGTTTTCCTGGAACAAGAAAGGTTCTGCTAGAGGAGGTTACTTCATAAATTGGGATACTGTTTCTAAACCAATTGAACTAGGTGGTCTTAACATCAAAAAAATAAACATCTCAATACTGCACTTCTGGCCAAGCTGGCATGGAGACTGCTTAATGAACCTGATGCACTTTGGGTTCAGATTCTTTTCCATAAGTATTTTTATAATTCTAATCCACTGCATGCTACTAATAATGTTTCTGTGTCTTGGATATGGAAGGGTATTTGCAGGGGTCTAGAACTGGTTAGGAAGTACTACTGTTGGGAGGTGGGAGATGGGTCTTCCATTGAAGTATGGAAAGATAAGTGGGTGCCTAGTAGAAATAATTGCCTGAATACTAATTTTGCTTCTAGAGATATGAAAACAGTTAACCAGTTAATTGATCAAGAAACAAAACAGTGGGATAGAGAAACTTTAAGCTGTATTTTTGATAGGGATACTGTTAGTGACATTTGCCAAAATCAGAATTCCTTCTAATGGCAAGGATATCCTTAGATGGAAGACAACTCACAATGGCCAATTTAGTGTCAAGTTATCTTATAAATGTATCATGCAGGAAATCCATGGTACTGCCAATGATACTTTCCCTTGGAAAAGAATGTGGAAACTTAATCTCCCACAGAAGGTAAAACATTTTCTGTGGAAATGTATGCATGACTGTGTTTCTATAAGAAGTAAATTATCCAGGTTTGTTCCCTCTATACCTAGTGAAAGCCCCTTTTGTAATAGAAATGCTGAAACTTTGAATCATCTTCTTGTTGATTGTGACATTACTAAGAGATTATGGTTTGCTCTAGATTCTAATATTGCAGGCATCATAAATAATGTGGTTTTGCAGGATTGGATTACTATCTGGTTTACCACTAATAACAATAATGGGGAGTTACAAGAAAAATTCATCCAATTTGTCAGTTTTTCTATGTGTAAAATTTGGAATCTTAGATGTTGTGTGGTGTTTAATAATGCTCAGGTCAATGTGAACAATCTGGTTTCACAGGTTAATAAAGACATTAATGAATGGAATTCTAATACAGTGAGAATCTTAGCTAATAGAACAACAACTAATCAGAACAGAGCTGTAATTCCATGGAGTTTGCCAACTCTTGGTTTTCAGAAATTAAACTTTGATGCTTCTTTTGTGAAAGAAACTAAACATATGGGTATAAGACTAACATCTTTTAGTGATACAGGTCAATGTGGAGGTGCACAATCGATCCATGGAATAGATAATGATGAGGAGCAAGCTGAGGCTTTGGCAGCACTAGGAGCTATCAAGTGGGCAAAAGCTGAAGTTGTCCAGAATTTACATCTAGAGGGTGATTGCTTAAATGTCGTGAATGATATTAACGGTAGTTTAGGTTCAGTTAAATGAACAAATAATAATGTTATCCAAGATTGCAGGTCTTTAATAGAAAGTTTTACAAGTTGGAAATGCACTTTTGTGCACAGAGAATCCAATGAAGTAGCTAATAATTTAGCTAAGAGAGCTAGGAATCTTAGAACAGATGAATATTGGAGCTCAGTTTTTCCAATCTGGTTGAAATCTCTTATAAGAGATGAACTTAATGTAAACATTTTCTAAATTATTAATGAAGTATTTCTTTCTTATTAAAAAAAAAATCTTCCCTAGTGGAATCGATCTCCCTACTTCCTCTCCGCATTATAGACGAAAGGAGGTGCCTTTACCACTGTACTAGATAATTGTTGGCGAGAAACTCTTAGTTATTTGGAGATTTTTATCATTAAAAGTTTGGGGGACCACTTAAAGAAGGAAATTAACAGAATCTTCACTTCACTAAAAATATAAAAAACTGAGAGAAAATAATTACAACTTATAACGAGGGAGTATCCATGGATAATCTTATATGGACATTATTTTAGAGCAGTTCTTATGGAATGAACAATTTCGATTTGTTCATTTTGCTCTCACTATGGACTCAACAAACTTGAAAAACGGATGGGCAAACCTATAAAATTGAGGGTTTGTTTAGTGCGGTTGTAGATTAGGCGCATGCTTGATGTACAATTATGTGGCGGATCCAAACACGCTGGCGAAGTTGATGTTGGTATTCTATCTAGGAAAAAAGCAAGGAAAATGGCCAAACAAGCTGCAAAAATTATGGCTTCGAGATCTTTGCAATATGATGAGGACTTGGAATCACCTATCACGGATTCCAAGTCCAATGAGGAAACTCCAGGTAGTGCTGCTGATCCTAAAACTTTAGCAGGGTTAGAAGATAATGTTTTTGATGTGAATAATATTTTGTCTATGGATGAACTTGAAGAGGCAAGCAAAATTAAGAATAATGATGTGCGGGACAATTTTATTCGAAATCCAACCTTTAGACAAGATTATTTCAAGGAAAAAAATGAGCTAAATGAAAGAATGATAATTAAGAAAAAAGCTCAATCTCCTAAAAAATTATCCCCTATTAAACTTGTTCCTGGTAACTTTGTTTCTGAGGAGGAAGATAGTGAATTTTGTGTGGATGAAGATGAAGATCTCTATGGTAATTATGCTTTTGATACAGATATTATGGATGATTTTTTTTCCAAAAGCAAATCGTATAGAGTTGGTAACAATAAAAGAAAATTAAGAGGAGTTGGCTATAGATTTAGGTAGATTCTTTTATTTTTATCTTTAGCTATTTCTTTGAAGTTATTTTAACCCCTTTGGTTTATGGGGGTAGGGAGCTTTGTGCTTCAAACTTGTAATTCTTGTAATTACGTTTTTTTGTTATAATAAACCTTGGACTTAACAAAAAAAAAAAACGCTGGCGTGTGATCCAAAACCTGACGGTTTTTCCACAAACGCCAGCGACTCTAGTAAATCCTCCAGCTTGTGACCCAAAACCGCCAACGACAAAATCTGGACGTCTGAAAAATCTTATCATCCAACGGCTAGAATTTTGAGTTTTATAAATACTCCTTATTTCAACTCCAAATTCACACATTCTAAATCTCTTTACTCTTTCTTCTCTGAGCTTAAAAAAATTCTTCAATTCAACAAATTTTTTGAAAGATGTCTCGGCCCGTGTTAGTTCGGAAAGCTCTGTATATTGTAGAAGAAGATGAAGCTATTTGCAGAAACTATGTTTTTGTATTTAATCAGCTTGCTTAAGAAAACTATCCATGGGTGAATTTCTGGGCGGTTATTCACGAAGGATTCTGCAGTGACACACGTAATCCGAGTCGTCATGCTATGTGTGACATGGAAAGTCATTTTAACATAATTAAGAAAGAAATAAGTGAGTTTGTAGCTTTAACTATGCAAGCCAATCGATATAGACTGAGAGATGAAGCTGATGCTGAGATGGTAAGAATATCTTTACTGAATGGCGAAGATGGAAAAAAATGGCTTTTCGTTTCGAAAATTGTTTCAAAATCCTTAAGGTGTTGAACAATTTCAACCCCTTCCTTGTAGTTGTTGTTCCACCCAGTACTTCTCATCAGTGAAGCTAATGTAAAATGCTTAATTTTAAACATATGTAATTTCATTTAAACAAATTTTCGTACTTTTAATTGATTAAAATTAGAATTACAAATGCAACAGAATTAAAAATTACAATCTCTCTAACGTCGCTCATCATTATCTCGCTCATCGTTATCTTTGGGGCCTAGAGTCAGCCATTCTCCAAGACCTGGGATATCCCCACTTGCTAACATATTTGATAAATTTGTATAAGGGGAAAAACTGGTTGAATAACATTGGGCGATTAGAAAGCACTCGGTCCTCCAAACATACAAAATATTTGTTGTGGTGGTGCCCGTGTAACAGTGTAGTAAAAATCACTTGGGTTGAAGGGCGAGAACGATGATGCAATGCGCCTAGCATCTGGATGAATTACTGAGCTTGAGATATTGGCACAGTTTGTAGTGAAGTACTGTGCAGTACTTGTTCTACCACCATTGTATTATTTTCGTTCCATGATCTGCCATGATCTATTGCTCCTGGTAGAATCGGAAGACTGTGAACGTCCATCATCATTTACAGTTGGACTCAATCAAAACATTGTATTCGCCTTCTATTTGCGACACACATTCAAGTGTATAGCCCCCATTTGCTGATTCATCCAATACATATCGTTAAGTTGTCTCTTCAAATCTTTTTTACTGGCATCCACATTGTAGTAAGGATAATCACATTCCATAACTTGGGAAACAATGGGGATCGTGGTTGGATAACCTTGTGAAGTAATACTTGGCATACCACAATGGATTTGACGAAGGTGATGAAGAACTTGCACCAGTGGCGGGGTAAGTCATAAAGCATGGATCTTCCGGAAGAGGCTAGCTAGGAACGGTATTTGCATTATAAACCAGGCGTGATAACCCTGGGAAATCAAACCCATAGATGTACATGTTGTTTATACCAATTACAGTCTTTGCAATCGACTTGTACCCGTTGACATACTGCGTTTCATCAATATCCCTCCGTTTATTTAGTTCACACCTCTCCCACGACAGTACTCTCAGCCGATCAAAATATGATGCAGAGGTTTGCATCTGTGGTGACGGGTTAATTTCAATTGCATAAATCCCACGTAACTGGTACATCAGTATTTCTCCCAGGTACCAAACCCCTTTATGCCTCGATCCATTTCTGGAGTGTAAAACACAACTCTACGGAGAGGATAATCAAGAATACATTTTACATCATTACGACGATACTCATGAAAATTAATGTAAGGGTGAACAATAACATCCCATCCGAGTCATCTGTTGATATCTCTGTACAAAACTGGAAACCGAGTCGTCTCTCCCAGTGTCCTTCTCCCAGTTGGTCGTGAGGTACATGTCCATGATTGGAAATCTATAGGTATTATCTTTAAGAATTAGTTTTTCAACATGGAATAATGTATACCACCAATACTGCAAATTACTCAATAATTTAGTATTTTGACTTAATCTACATTTGTTCATAAAAATTCTTTAAATTTAAAAATAATAATTTGGATATTTACCTCTATGATGCCCCAGAAACTAGTGAAGTTAGCTATACCTATGGACGCTTGATCCAGCCCACAGTACATTGTTGCTAAAATTGCAGAACCCCAATCATAATCTGCTGCTTTGTCAAGATCTTCTAATGCTTCAAGCCAACCAATATGAAAAACATTAGTTGAGTTTGGAAAGAACTTCTGACCCAGTAACCATAAGATAAACACCCTTCCGAGTTCAGGATAATCATCTACATTTGTTGAGTTTCCATTTTGATTAAGAAAACGCTTCAACGCTGAACATAATAGTCCACCTCCTTTCAAATCTTTATGATCTTCACGTACACATGCTTCTATAAACGAGGGATGAAGCTTCTTCCATTTATTGTTTAACTTCCATTCATTTTAGTGAATGGTATAGGATCTCCCACTCCACTTGGGATCCCACAAATGAAATACAAATCAAGGGGCATAATTCCTATTACAAGAATAATATCAACTATAATTAATTTTTTTGATTATTTAATAATTATTTAAAAATTAAAATATAAGTTAAGTTAAGTTAAAAAAAACTTACGAATTTCAAAATCCATAAAATGGGACGTGTGCGTCTTCGACCACCACATTTCTACCAATACTACCGTAATTCTGTTGTTGAGTTTTCTAGCCTTCACAATATAAAACGCACGCCGGGGATACTGCAGGGGTAGACCTTCATAAATAACCTTTAAGTCTGAAAATCCACCTCTCATTCTATAATAACTCTCAGACCGCTCTTGATACCCCGACACATGACCTTGGACTAATGATGGAGTAGCAACGATACTCGTCTTATCAAACTCTTCTTCCCAATTTTGAGTATAATCTACATTTGTAGCAGGCCGCGGTAGCGGTTCATGTCTTTGAACTCTTTTGTGCCTTAAAGTATTTACCGATTTTCTTATCAACTCGCTCATTTTGTATCAAAACTTCGTTTAGGAAGAAGAAAATTTTGTTTAGAAGAATTTTAAAAGAAAATATAGTAGTGGTGTGAGTGAAAATGAATTCGGATGAAGGAATTTATAGGTTTAGAAAGTATAGCCATTGGGAAAAGAGACGTTGGGTATTTAACTGTTGGAGTTTTTGCTTCTCGCGCCAGCGGTTGAGGATCAAACGCCGCATGTAATCTTCACAGGTGGACGGGTGTTCTTCTTCCTGGCGCTTGATGATCAACAGTCCACTTCTTTTCCCATAATGGATAAACGTGTTCGGCCATCCACCTGGATCAACAAAAGATTTTATTCGGCCATTTCCATAAGAATTGGCCTTACAAGATTTGCATCACTTTCTCTTTACAGTCCAAACGACAATAAATTTGAATCCAATACTTTGATGATACGTTCTTCTTATGAAAAATAAGCACAATCGGAGATGTATAACACCACCATCTACCACTTTGGGTATCAACCATTGAAAATTAACGGTCGAAATTAAAATCAGTGGATGGTGAAGTTTGGTATCTCGAATCGTTTTCATTTTTAGTAGGAATCTAACCAAGATATTAACTTCAAATTCACTGTAGTTTGGACCCTAAATTTTTTTTGATATAAATCCTGTAAGATAGTGTCCAAATAAGATTGCTCATGGATCCTACCTCACTTATAATTAGGCTAGGAACTCAGAAAACTTTATTAGTATTTATCTTGTCACTATAATATGTAAAGGTGGGGGATCCATGGTCAATCTTATGTGAACACTATCTTACAAGATTTCCACTGATTTTTATGTAGAGTCCAAAGGACAATGAACTTGAAGCTAATATTTTGATGATACATTCCTTTTACTAAACTCTAAATTCATACCAAAAATGAGAACAATTCCAAATACCAAACTTCATCATCTACCGATTTTAATTTCGTCCGTTCATTTTTAATGGTTGATTTTATAATGGTAGATGGTGATTTTATACGTCTCGGATTATGCTTATTTTTTGTAGGGTTATCGAGTTTCATAAGAAAAACGTATCACATAAATATTGGCTTTAATATCATTGTCATTTGAACTCGGAAAAAAAATGGGTCAAAATCTTGTAAGATAGTGCCCATATAAGATTCTACATAGATCCTCCCTTATATAAAAGAAGTGCTACTTAGTTGTTTATGTATCCTATGTTGCAACTTCTTTACTGTAACACACCTTATTTTTTTATTTTTCTTTGAAGCACATTTCTTTAATCTAATATGCACTCTTCACATAAAGAAGACAAAAATATTATCTTTTGCTTTTTAAGCAACAAAAAATGTTATTATTGAAAGAAAACCATGAAATAATCCATTCTCCATTGCTTACTCTCGTTTATATATTTTCGCTAAAAAATAGGAAATATTTGGAGAAGGAGGATCTGTGGACACTCTTATATGTATACCATCATATATCTTTTGAGACATAATCCCCTTAAAACTTAAACAACAATCAATCTAAATTTAATATTTTGATGAAGCGTTCCTCTTATAAGATTTTATGTTCCGAACAACAATGAACATGACATTTGATACCAAACTCCACTATCTACTGATCTTAATTTCGAACGTTAATTTTTGACGGCTGATTTTCAAAGGAGTAGATGGTGGTGTCATACGTCTCGGGTTGCGCGCAGTTTTGGTAGGAATATAGAGTCTTGTAAGAGGAATGTACCATCAATATATTAGCTTTAAATTCATTGCCATTTGAATTTTAGGGAGAAAATAGCTCAAACCATGTATGATATATTAGTCAAATGAGATTTCAAATGACTTTCGGAGAGTTCTCAAATCTACTGCCCATAGAGATTTTTGGAGAGTCTCATAACATCTCTCGTTATTAGTTAGAGAACTTTTTTAAGTCATTTAAATTCTTTGAAACTCCGTGTTATTGGATTAGGATTTCATAAGAGTCACTCCAACACCCCTGTTATTCGAATGAGGATCGAAAGTCATTGATTTGTCGTTTTCAGAGATTTGGAGAGACTTTTTTTTTATGAAAATAGGCATGATAGAAATATCTCCCCATGAGGTGATATTTAGGGAAGCTTGGAAACTTTGGGGAATATTCGCTTTTGAGAGTTCGACCAATTTTCTTTTCTCTTTTTTTGTTTGAGCTGATGACCAAGTAACAAGCCACTTGCGCAGTAAACCAGTGGCGAAGTAGCATAGAAAATAAATGTGGGATGAGTGGAATAAAGAGAAAGAAAACATAGGCATAGGATTTATTTTGACAATGAACACATATTTTGGTAGGTATTCATGGTACTTTTATTAAGATTACAAGTAGTGAGCACGTGCGATGCACGTCGGCAACATTAATTTTTCATTCCATTTCTGAAACGTGGTACCTTCATTTTACTTTTCAATTTAGCCTAATATTAGGTAAAAATGGAAAGAAAAAAATTAAAGTGTCACTTTTAATGAAACAGAGGTAATCTTTCGTATCGAAACTAAAATCTATAGATTCTTCTAAGTAATTTTATAGTATATCAAGTGAAGTATTTGAGCATTATATAGGCAACATATAAAAAGTACAAAAGCTCTTTCAATTTATCTTTGAATTATAACTATTTTCTCGGAGAACTATAAAAATATTAAAAAGTAAAAATTTGATATGGTTGTTTATACTCATTGCATAGGTGATTGAAAGAGCTTTCCAAATATATAAAATTCACAAAAATCTGTCATATCATTTGGAAGATACGAAGTTTTAAAAAATTTATCTTTATTTTTACAAAAATGACTTTTCTGTAAATAAATGATTAAATATATTATTATTTTTAAGTCCCTATTTTGTTAAGCATTTCAGTCCTTATTTATACTTCTTAACTAAACGGTCCCTATTTTGTTTAAGATTTTAGTCCCTAACCCGTTTGGTGAGTAAGGATTTCAATTAAGCTTGCTTTCCTTTAAAAGGGGAAGATAACATGCATAATAAATAAGAGAAAATATTTGATGGGGGCAAATTTGGATGGGGGCATGAGGGACCAATAAGAGGCCGACATTTATACTTTGTTTTTTTTGGACAATTTCTATCAAATTTAAGTTCTCATTTTATACTTCCAAATTACCCTTTCCAAATCGTCCTGGATCTTTTCTCCTAGATTAATGGTAGATTTAAATATGGACTAAGAAGTGGGAGATGGTCAATAAGAAGTCATAAGGGATATATTTTCCAATATCTCATTAGTCTTTTTTTTTCCCAATATCTCATCAGTCTCTTAATAAGGTAATACTGATTGTTCCCTAAAATTGTAATCCGATTGGTTCTGCATATTCAAGTCACCATCATCCTCTCACAGCATTCTGAATCTGTGTTTCTAAATAATGTTTAAAAACCATGGTTCTGAAATATGTAAAAGATGGATTGTTATGGTTGTCGGACGTTAGTTCAATCTTTCTAGGTACTCTAAATTAGTACCAGATTTACAGTATGATTACTAACTTATTTTTCATGTTCTTATTCATTTCAGACGTCAGTTAGGTATGTAGAAAGCTATGACATCCGACATGTTAATTAACTCGACTGTTATGTATGTGATTTCTCCCTTTCAATCTAAAAGAAAATGTATTCGATTTCAAATCCTGCTCTTGCCTATTTTTCGCATGTTGTGTGATGTAGCTTCGGTTTTAAGATTTAATAAAAGGATTAGAGAAAAAGATTTTCAATAGGGAAAGATATCTCTAGCCCAATTCTACTTTTTTGTTTATCACAAACCCACCATTAAGACTATGTATATAAACAACCCATAATTAGTTTTAAATAGGAGATAGTTACAGAATTAACCTTATATAATTCTAATTATTTTTTTAAATAAAAATAACCTGAAGTTTTCTTTTTCAAAACGGTTATAAGTCAATGAGATAAGTAATGATTATCCTAGCAAAATCTTCCCATAAAATCTCCCAAAAAATCTGTTTTTAATTATGGTCATCAATCCTTATATTTCTCCTCTTCTAACTTATTTTAAGGAGAAAAATATTAACTTTAAGTAGCTTAGTTTTATACACCCATATGGTGAAAATTTTGGTTTTCACAATTTGCATTTTGTGAAAATGGAAATTATCATTAGCTTGTGAAAATGGAAATTATCATTAGCTTCCATAAATTGATAATTGCAATTATTTTGGTTTTCAAAATTTGCATTAGTGAAAATAAAAATGATCATTAGCATCGGAAAAGTTGATAATTGCAATTATCAACCTTTTTTAGTGAAAATCGTAATTTACACAATTTTGATAATTGCAATTTTCACTTGACGAAATCAATTATGTTTTGAAAAAATTGAAATAATCACATGCACGCTTGAAATTTTAGTTTTAAAATTTAGTGATAATTACAATTTTTCTACCTATCTTCAGAGGTCATAAAAAAAACACTTGCAACATAACTATCTTAGGCTTAGAATTTAGAAAGCAGACAACTTAGTAGCATCTTATAGTACCAGTCATACTGATATCCTTTGTTGTGGTTTCACGTTATGTATCATAACTTCAAATACAAAGTATAGAATATGATCATAACTTCCGAAACAAATTAAAGAAAAAAGTTATTATCACCAACAATACAAGTAGCAGCAGGTCATTAATAAACCTTTGATGTCAAAAACCAATGAAATGGCTATGAGTACTAGAAAGACAGTGATCCCACCAGGTGGAACCACAAACTCTATGGATCCAACAAGGATAAAGGTTAGTAAGGGACGGTGGTTGACGGTGGTAGCACACATTGACCAAATAGAAAAAGTTTGGTGAAGATTGATACTGGTTAGAAAACACTCGGAGAAAAACTATTATATCATCCCAAACTCATCAAAACTATTATTGGAATTGGAGGAAAAAAGAAGACGAAGACAAAGAGATTTTCGTGAAGGAATTAGAGAAGTGAACACTTTTTTTCTTAGATCTAGAATAAGAATTTTATGGTATGAAATTAATTAGCAGTAAATATGGTAAATATCTTATTTATATTGCAGTGGATGAAAAAGATAAATAGGAAAGCAGAGAGGAGATTTTCATTCATTAGAGAGAGTATATGTTACATAGATATAGTCCTTTATATACAATAGGAACAAGGCCCTAGCTACTATATTGACCCGCACATCCATGGGCTAAAGCCCTACCACACTCCCCTTGTGCGGTCCAATAGAACTTCATATGCAGTACTTCACATACAGTGCTTTGGATGTAGGTCTTCAAATGTATCTGTTTTCTTGATGACTATTGTGTCTAAGACATTTGCTCCATTAAAAATTTAACAAAGAAAAACCCAGTGGGACAAAATCTTGGTACATCTCTTCACATATAATACTTCACATGTTGTCTCGTATTTTACATGTAGTTCATCACATGTAATACGATCCTCAAAGATCGACGAGTCTAAGTTAATTGCCTCGTTAAAACTTCGTCAGGAAAAACTCAGAGGGACAAAACCTGAACTAAAGAAAAAGAGTACAATATTAAGTAAACTTAGAACATAGTTGGATGTGTATATGTTGCCTTATTAAAACCTTGACAAGAAAAAACCCAGTGGGACAAAACCTTGACGAAGGGAAAAGAGTACAACGTGGAAGATGCAAGTAAAGGTGATCTTTTGCAGATGATCACTTTGCTTTGTTGAAGTTGACTAGTTGCTTAACAACTCCTAAGGCATAAAATCCTCGTGGGAAAGACAATAGCCTTAGATGGGAAATTACATTCCCGGTGTTTGTTGTTGTCTCATTGAAAACCTTACCGAGTAACAAAACCTTGTGGGAAAAATTAACCCCGGTGAAGGAAAATAGTTCAACACACTATTAGATGCTCCCCCTGATGTCAGATAATTTTCGTTAGTCTAATGCAGTCAAAAGGAGTTTATCACACTTTACATTGGTGACTTGAACGTTTATAAAACCCTGTTGTTGATTCTAGAAGTTACGTTGCTTAACAGACTATCGCATTTCATTTCTTTGATTCAGATATTTTCAGTAATATCAACACGATCTTTATGTCTTCAACGTTCAACATACTTGATGTTTTTAGTCTTGTCTCACTAAAAACCTTGCCGAGTAACAAAACCCTTTGGGAAAAACTATTCTCGATCGAAGGGAAAAAGAGTACAACACAGCTTCAATTTCGAAGTAAAATATGTCGACATCATATCCTTGGATCCTCCCCCTGATGTCGGCATCTCCCCCTGATTACTTTCAGAGTTGTTCCAGACAGTTCCTTTAGTCATGTATTTTTCGAAAGTGAATATTGGTAATGACTTAGAAAATAATCTACCATATCTCTCTCTGATTACTTTCGTTGGAGAAAAGATTATTGTTCCTTCATAATCAACAACTTTTGGATTGCACTTTCATTAGCATTCCTTTTAATGTCTTTGTAGGGATAAAACAAATTTATATCAATGGTTACTTTTAAGTACATGATTACATTTACTATACCATTCCAATGACGTTGCGCTGGCGCGGAGCTATATCTAGCTAACAAGTTCCCTGAGGATGTAAAATTTAATCGAGTACATTATTATACTAAGTACAACAATGCGTCTATTGTACTTAGATATGGGAATTTCATCTCCCAACACATCTTCGTCATATTCCTTTGGACGAAATGGTTACTTACTTACATTTGAACCTCGACTAATCATGGGAGTTCTATCAGGATGCATGTCTTTATTAAATTTCCTGACAACTTTAGACATATGCAAGCCGGTGGAATAATATACCACAAGCTCAGTATTCGATCGAGCTTTCCCTAGATTTTTCATCTCAAATTCGGATTTTAAATAGCTTTTAAGGCCTCTTATTACATCAAGAGTACACATCATGTCTGTACCATCAACATAAATAGCTACAATTTTACATCAGGAACTTTGTTATGAATACGTAAGGAAAAATAACTTACTTGTCTATACCCTTCAAATCAAATAGCCACTTAGACGGGTATACCACATCCGCCTGATTGCTTGAATCTATAAGTGAGCATTCTATCTAATTGTAAACGCACTCTGTGGTTTAGAGTCATTTGATTTGGGCAACAAAAGTTTATCAAGTACTTTTGTAAATATCTTCTATCTCTTGATTCTTTCAGAGATACGTAACAACCACATGCATATGTTGCATTTCAAGTCCTTTTGAAATTACCAAGCTAAATAAGTAGAGGAACTCTATAACGTTCATTACAAGAGAACAATTCCAGGGCTTTGTGAGAAACCTCGCGCCACAAGGCGAGTCTTTGTACTTTAAGACTACTTTCTTCTCATTATGCTCAAGGTAGTCAATATCGGTGGTACAAGCCGATATTAAAGGTTTTTATAGGATATCGGAAAAAACCTTTACGATACTGAAAATATCGGCGCTACGAAGGAGAAACGATAAAAACGCGTGTATCATCCTGTACGGACCGATATATCGGTTTCACTTGTACACTGATAATATAGGTTTCACTTGTACACTGATATATCAATAATGTATTTTGTCTTTTGCTTATAATTTCTTGAACTTTTAGTTCAAGAAAGTAACTCCATTAATTTTGGTAGCTTCATATATGATTATGGTGGATGTAATTACCGTAAATGTGATGTCGATGGGATAACAGACATTCAATGCTTGGTTTCGTTGTTGATAGTATAAGGCTCTAATCAACCACCTCTTATTTTGTAAGGTTGAAGTATGTTTACTACAATTATTATTTTCTGTTATGGTTATATCAATATATTTTTTTGTTTGATAAATAATAAATATTAAAAAAAAATCCTAATGATGTATAGCCTATAAAAACAGATATTATCATTTGTATAGGTGTATAGGACCCGACCGATACGATACCGATACACGATATTAACTACCTTGATTATGCTTTATGACAAATTAATTATGTATGTCCAATAGGCTTTACACTTGGTTGGTTAGCACTACCACACCGAATACCTGTATATTTGCCAAAGAACTGAGTTCTACCTGGATTGTGTAGGCCAAATATGCTATTTATTTGAAATTAATCAAAATAAAGCATGGTTCGATCTCATTGTGCTCTACTTCTATAGCAACTATTTATGGATTATATCATCACCGTGCACGCATGATCCTTCCATTGACTCATGTGCATTCTCATAATCCGTCAGGATTTCATTGTTCTCTAGAATCATTTAAAACTTCGGAGCGTCCTCCAGTATTGATTCATGGACATAGTCAGAGACAATCAAATGACATGATTTCATTAATGATACAAATTAAGTTGTGCCTTACTCATCTACTTCCTTTCTAGGTGAGCATTGATCGAACCTGGTGGTCTCTCCATCTTCCTTTATGGAGCCACGACCTCAACTACACTTCCACCAAGTGTATTTGCAACACCTTAGTCTATGGTGTACCCCATACTGAGGATTTCTAACCTTGCAGGAATATTTGCAGCTGGTATGTGTGACCTTGTCACTTTAGCGACATCAGTGTACATTCTGAAAATTGATTATTCTTTGTCACTTCACATTTACATTTGTGGAGTACAAGAATCAATATGAGACACAGTGGGAACACACCACGATAATTCATGTCGTTCCCTTAGAAAATTCTTTTTCTTATCTCCCCCTAACGATGGGAAGACTGTCTCATTAAAGTGATAACCTACAAATCTAGCAGTAAGAGATCTCCTGCCAAAGGTTTTAAAATGCGGATAATTGTTGAGAGTAAATATCCAACAAAATTACTTAATCATTTTTGTGACCCATTATAGTACGATGTGGACTCGTAATGGCACATATATAGTGCAACCAAAAATGCGTAAGAACACAAATGTGAGGCTTAAATTCAGTTACCAACTGGTACGCAGAAAAGAATGACTAATATTGGGTTCTAAAACGAATTAAGTAAAGATGTGCGTAATATTGCATATTCCCAAAGCAATAAAAGGTAGGTTGATACGCATAACCTATTCCTTAGACACCATCTGTAACCTTTGATTGTAGCCTCTGCGAGACCATTGGGTATACACATGCTCTATATTGATCCTATTAAACATGCAATATTCATCAAGTCCTTTTGATGTAAATTCACTAGCATTAACAAGGGTGGTTAGCCTTTGCACTTTTCATTGTGTAATATGTGCTAGGAGTTTTCAAACACAAATTTCTTGGGAACTATAACTAGTTCAAAATGTCAAAACATTCACCAGATCCATCAGTCACTTTAATGGTCCGCATTCTGCATGAATATTTTTCTAAATTTCACCTTGTATTCTTTGTAAAATGGAATTTTTTACCATTTGCATCTTAGGATGGTCTCGATCCTGTTTTACTGAAGACTTTGTAAAAATGAGTGATATGCTTTCTTACCTAAAAGCATAATGGGAAGGGGGTTGTGCATCTAGTACTTTAGAGAACACTTATTGAGAGATACACAGTTACTTCGCATTCTGTCAATCTTTTTTCCGTTGTCTTGTCCACTCAAACACAACGTTGTGCGTATGAGTCCTTTCAAAACGAAACATCATGTCACAACCAAAGTGCCTTTATGTTTATGCCAAAGTCTGTATTAGTCAATTTCCAAGATTTCATCGTCGGAGTCAATATGGATTCAATAATCCAAATTAATAATATAGTGATTTACATTTCACTAAATTGACTCATTAGTCTCTCTAAAGTATGCTTCCTTCCAAATACTTTAGCGACTATAAAAGATGCAATCAATTACATTATCATCACAGTCAGAATTCACATGATATCCATTTGCATGGGTTTCTTTGGAATTTAAACAAGGTGTCATTATCTCTTAGTACATATAAAGATTTTGTGACGTCTTTGTTCTATGTTGAAAACAAATATTGAGCAGCGTTGGGCTCGATGATCCAATCCTCATAGTCACATTATAAGGAAATAGTTCAACAACTAGTTTAAATTCCTTAAGCTAATGGAAGAAAAATAACTATGAGTTAGACATTTGGGTCTTGAGAGTTTTAATAAGTGGCGTGGCCTTATTACGTAATAAAAGTTGGATTCAACTCAAGTACTTTAGACTGAATATATATATATATATATTACGTTTCACCCAATATATCTCAAGTGCTTTAGAGAATTTATGTCTAGCATATTCATTCCATAGGTGCAGATACTGGATCTAGCTCAACTGAATAAGATAGTCAATTGGCCCAACAAAGTTCTTGTTGCCATTAAAGTTGAAGTGAAAATTGGTTGCTACTATGATACACACATTACATTGTTTATATCAACACCTATGACCAGGTGCATTTCCAACTCTTTCATTTATGATGGGAGCTAGAATTACATCTTAGCTTCATCCCATATTCAGATGGTACCTGTACTTTGGTGTCATTACTACTGGGAAAAAAATACATCTTTGTCTCATGATATATATGTCCCTTTTCACATGCTTTATATGAGTCATTACGTCTAACCCTTATTACTTCGGGGTTCTTCCCATTTTCAATTTTGCTACATTTAACTTAATTTGAGAAATTTCTTTATCTCAATAGGCCAAGAGAATCTCACTACACATGTCAACCAATTACTTTAGGTTGAGTAGATTACTAAAGATAGTTCTCTTGTTGTCATATTTCAACATATACTGGTTCGTTAGTATCATTGATGAAGTAGAGAAATGGAAATTTTCTGATTCATATCATCTTTTATGAGTTCTTCCATAAAATTTGGAATACATGTGATTTTATTTGCAACGTATCTTTTGAAAATACCGACTCTTAATAGTCGAGCCAGTGGATTGCATCCCACGAAACATTTCAAATTTGGGAAGAAAATATCAAGTACACAATAATGGTGCTCAAGTACTTCCAAACCCCAAATAAATACATTGGAAATGAGTTGGTACAACCAATTAAACAAAATACGCCATTCAACTATAGCCAATATCATATTCAAGAGAACAAATAACATTAAGACCAAAATTCTTAATGATTGAGATCAATAAAAATAATTTAAATTGACCGTATATATGCTGTTGATTTATTTTAAGACAAAAATAAACAAAACTAGGCATATTCCAAAAACAAATAAATTAGCCTAGCAAGTATTCAGTGTAAAAACCCACGTTATTGTTACATACCTCGGACTCGGAATCAGACTCCGGTTCCCATGTATATGAACGAAACGGGAATGCACTTGGTCGCGCACGCCCCTAAACGAACAAATAAACTAGAACAGAACAGGTTGCCTTGGCCCCAGTTGGGAAGGACCGAGTTGACCGAATTGGAACGGACGAGTTGGCCGTGTTGGAACAGACTGAGTTGGGCATACGGGATTGTCTGGGATGGAACTTTTCTCCTCCTCTTTTCCCAGATGATTTCCAACTATAATCGATCCCATAAACAAACATTCGCATATTATATTATTATAAAATTCAAAGAATCATCATCAATTGATATGATATATAATATAGGATAAGACAGAACTTGTACACAGAATCATCATCAATTGATATTAAAAAGAGAAAGATATGTAGGATAAGACAGAACTTATACAGATCTGGTTAATTTTCACCACGGATTTAACTAATTGATTGTGGGATGCACCGATGTATGGAACATAACTTGAACAGTCTTGAACAGACATCAAAATATAATTAATTTTCACCATTAATTTAACATTTCATATATTAGATCCGACTTATCTGATTTGATTTCATTGATTCCAACGCAGTGTATTTGATAGCAATCCAAAAGAAAAGAAAAAAAAACTCAAAATTCATGCAACAAGGCAGAGCTCATGCCTGATAACATATTGCAGTGGATGAAAAAGATAAAGAGGCAAGCAGAGAAGGAGATTTTCATTCATTAGAGAGAATATATGTTACATAGATATAGTCCTTTATATACAATAGGAATAAGGCCCTAACTACTATATTGACCCGCACATCCATGAACTAAAGTCCTATGATAAGCACGTAAGTGCTACATTTTATACCCATATTTATATTAGGTAGGACTCGATTTATTAGCTAATAACAATATTTTAGTACTTTTGTAGAAAGTTTAAGTGAATTCGGCTAACCCAGAAAATAACTAGCTAAACTAGAAGTTATAGTAACATTTGAGACAAAAGGTGTCGAGGATGTGAGACAAGGGGCTTAACGGACTGTGGGCTGCCTAGTTAACCTTTTAAGCTAGTGCAACGCATTTCACGGCCAGGAGATAGTCCAGGTGGTTATGCATGTGAAGGCACTGAAGGGGTTAAAGAACTAAGAAGGCGATGTGGCAAACTCTCTAGCCACATATCTTTGTCATACTCTACAAAGCATCAAAACAACATTTCCTCTTCTTTTCAATGAAAATGGGTCTGAGCATTTCGAATTCCCTAAGTGAACTGACTTGAAGCCGAGATGGAGAATGGATTGGCAAGAATGCCAGATCGGGACTCAGATCAACCTATGAAGAAGCAGATGGCATCACCGGCAACATCAATTCTTACGGATTAGTTCGATTGATTGGAACTCCTCAACTGAGAGCAGCAACGACAATGGATTTAGGAGATGGATTCAATGCAGTGGGTTCAAGATGATGTTGCTGCCGCCGATTGGGTTGACAAATGGAGTTGGTAATGGAGCTGCTCGATGCTAGTTGAAGACGTGAATGGCCAGGGACTGAAGCTTCGACTCTACTGGCGATGAGGCAGTAGTGGTTACTCCTAATACTACCGGTGCACAGATGTTCCGGCATGTAAGAAGAGGCAGTGATGCTGGTGGTTATCAAATGGAGTTGGTTGCAGGTGGCATCGACGAAGACAAGAAGATGGAGGAGATCGGACATGGAAGAAACGAAAGCAAGCCATGAATCCAGCTGGTGCTGTTGGATTTTGTCGGTATGAGATGTAGAAGAACTGATGATACAAGTAACCATTGGGGTAGAGATTCAAGCCAATATGTGGCTGGGACTACCCTCAACGAAGCATGAATGGGTCGATGCTGTGATCGATCTTGGGCGTGACTTGAACAGGAAACGTAGATGTTTGTAGCTGAACTGATTCGTACGTGAAAGAGTTGAATCAGGTGTTGTGGTCCGAGCAGTGCAGGCTTAGAAGTTCAGGGAGTATCGATTGGTGTTGGTGGTCTTGTGCCGGAGAGTAGTTGGTTTGATGGCGAGGAGATGACTGAAGAAATGTGTTGTTGGTTCGTGGAGATAAGGGCAATCGGAGTGGCTAATGGACCGACCTGGGCTGGGCTTTGGTGTTGCCGGAGTCAGTCTCATAGGGGGAATTTCAAATGCTATATATTTCAGCAGAGAAGAACACAGAAGGGATCGGCCAGAGAGCCGTGAGCAGAGACAGAGAACAAAAGGCCGCCTGAAGTTGAAGCTGCGAGTACAGATCCGAAAATCGTAAAGAAGGGTTTGAAGCTTTGCTTTCGTTTGCATCTTGATTATCTAGTGAATCATTTTAATATGTTGATGGCTTTTGAGAAAGTCATGTATTGCTAGATTTTTGTAGTTAGGGTTTATGGTTGAAACTACTTGGGATTTTAAGCTATTTGAATTGATAAATTGAGCAAAAGACCATTATGATTTGAATAAACTAATCTTTGAATATTGTTTATTGATTGATTGAAAAATGAGTTGTTGCTTAACCGGTTTTAAAAACCTATGTGTTTAATGAATTAGTTTTACAAATATGTGTGTCTTATTATTTGATGATCCATGTTTCTTTAAAAACTTTGATATGCTTTGAAAAGCCATATAGAATTTGTGAACCTATATTTAGTTTCATATAACTTTCTCGCTGATGCAATTTGATGGTTCATGCTTGGATTTAGTCTTTTGATGTGCCATGCTTAGGGTATACCAGTGATATTTGCGATCTAATACATATAATAGGTGATATCAATAGAAGGAACAATAAACACGTATTCATAATTATGTTTCATTTCAGTATTTGCAAGGAAATAGTGGTGGATACTAATAAAACCCTGGTTACCGATTCTTCTATTTAATTCTTTATTAGTTTGATTTTATTATTTCGTTTTTCAATCATAAAAAAACAAAAATATTTCCTGGTTATTTTATTTAGGGATATTGATTACAGTATTTCCATCGCTCCCTATGGGTTCGACTCGTACTTGCCTCTGTCTACTAGTTAGACACCGTGCGATTGCGGTTTATTATATAGGCATCTCCGGATCCTATCAATTTTTGGCGCCGCTGCCGGGGAGCGGTTGTGGAATATTGTGATTGGTATTTTTGATTTTGTAAATATCTTTTTATTTTTATTCTTTGTACAATATTTTTTTATTTTTAAGGATTTCATTTTCCTTTTGATCTGTTTTGTGCTTCAGAATTTTATTTTAGGAGCCTTTTTGAGAACGATGAATGCTTTACGCGAGACGTCGTCTATGACGTTTGGTTAATATAAGTATGGATCACGGTATAAGGAAGTTCTTGTTTATAATCGTCTCAGGTATGGAACTTGGAATCCACATAAATTCTCTATGGGTGGTTATTCAGATGTGTATCAACCCCAATACCATGAGGGTGAAAATGAACTTGACACTAGAAGTGATTTTAGGAATTATGATATCGATATAATATCTGAATCTATTGTATCTTACCCAACTCATGATCATTTAACTGATTATTTGTTGATTCAAAAGGACGAGAGTTGTGTTAGAGACGCCATTTATTCAGATAATAATGATTTAGAAGAACATATTTTTACAGAAGATACTATTGTTGAGGCTGATGACTTAGAGACAGTAGGCGTGCATAATGAGATATTTTCTAATCATTCAAATAATGAGTTTCCTATAAGTCACTTAGTTACAGGTAGTGATGAGGCGATCATTCATGATATTGTTGCTCCATTCTGCTCTTGTTTTTCTGATCTATCTAGTGATTTTCTGGATGCTGATGTGAATGTTGAACATATTAATATTGGTCAGATAACTTGTGTCAATGATTTTGAGCCTTTATCTGTTTGTTTAGCACACTTTGCTGATTCCGATGACCCGATACTTATTGATATTGTCAATGCCTTACGACTTCCAATAGTTAATCAAGGTAACTCACCAAAGAAAGTCATTTTCGCGGACTTAGAACCAGACTTAAGAGTTATTGATGAATCACTAGATGCATGTTTAAACCATTGTTCCGAGTTGGATGATTTTGTGCCTTTTTACGTTGTCAATGCATTGATTCCTATGATTTCTAGTGAAGATAATGTGTCGACCGAACGTATTTCAGCTGATTTAGAACCTGATTTAAAGCGTGTTTCCGAAATAGAAACTAATATGTTTGTTTTCCATGAGAGTGATATGCTTATCTTGACTAAGGATTTCTTTTTATTGAGAATGGATTTACACATTTGTTTTGAGGTTTATAGTGTTTGCAGGTTCACATTTGCAGCTGACCTAATTTGTTGGATTGATCCCCAACTTTTCAGACTTTATATATATGCTTTGCAGGGTACTTTGGTGTATTATCACCCAGTTTGAGATTCTTTGCCTGCAAGTTGGGATACGAAGATTATGCTTTAAGGGAGTCAACCCATACGATTTCGCTTCATGGGAGTCAACCCATCAGATTTGTTTTCTTTCCTTTATCTTTTATTTGTTTGCTTGAATTTCCCATCTTAATTCTACGTTGGATGACTCAATTACATTGAGGACAATGTAATATTTAAGTGTGGGGGAGTGACACTGTCGTTAGGAATTTTGATTAAAAAATGAATATTATAACCAGCTGTGTAGCGGGTCTTAAAAAAAATAGAAAAGATGATCAGCTGTGTAGCGTAGCGGGTCTTAAAAAGAAAAAAAAAATATAATTATCATTATGAATTTTAAGATTATGACCAGATGTGTAGCGGGTCTTGTGTATGGAATTTGTCATGACCAGCTGTGTAGCGGGTCTTTTGTGGGTTATTTTCTATGACCAGATGTATAGCGGGTCTTGTGTATGGGATTTCAAATTTTCATTTTATGACCAGCTGTGTAGCGGGTCTAACTCTCTCTTATGATATGACCAGCTGTGTAGCGGGTCAATTCTCTGTTTTGCTCGAGGACTAGCAAAATAAAAGTGTGGGGGTGTTGATAAGCACGTAAGTACTACATTTTATACCCATATTTATATTAGCTAGGACTCGATTTATTGGCTAATAACAATATTTTAGTACTTTTGTAGAAAGTTCAAGTGAATTCAGATAACCCAGAAAATAACTAGCTAAACTAGAAGTTATAATAACATTTGAGACAAAAGGCGTTGACGATGCGAGACAAGGGGCTTAATGGACTGTCGGCTGCCTAGTTAACCTTTTAAGCTAGTACACCGCATTTCACGGCCAGGAGATAGTCCAGGTGGTTATGCATGTGAAGGCATTGAAGGGGTTAAAGAAATAAGAGCAACTGCAGTGGTGCGATCAAAACCAAAGATCAAAGATCAAAAAAAAGACCAAAATTTGGGTTTAGTCCGTGGTGTGACGCAACGGTACATGATCAAAATTTCGTCAGGCGGACTTTAAAAGTCCGCCCCATTAAAATTCCATCAGGCGGACTTTAAAAGTCCGCCCCATCCTTTATAAATTTTAACAGGCGGATTTTAAAAGTCCGCCTCACTAAAATTCCATCAGGCGGACTTTAAAAGTCCGCCCCTCTCTTTGCAAATTTTAACAGGCGGACTTTAAAAGTCCGCCTCATTCCTTTTTTTTATTTATTTAATTAAAATTTCGTCGGGCGTAATTTAAATCTCCGCCCGTTAACAAGCGTACTTTAAATTTACGCCCAGCAACAAGCGTACTTTAAATTTACGCCCGACTATAATAGAATTTGGGATTTGGTCGCGACCATATTTGGTCTGAAATTTGATCTTTGGTCCAAATTTGATCTTTACTCCGTCCCACTGTGTTACGATCTCATCCCATAAATTTGGTTATACTCGCCCACTGTGGATGCTCTAAGAGGGTAATGTGGCAAACTCTCTAGCCACATATCTTTGTCATACTCTACAAAGCATCAAAACAACATTTCCTCTTCTTTTCAATGAAAATGGGTATGAGCATTTCGAATTCCCTAAGTGAACTGACTTGAAGCCGAGATGGAGAATGGATTGGAAGGAATGCAAGATCGGGACTCGGATCAACCTATGAAGAAGCAGATGGCATCACCGGAAACATCAATTCATACGGATTAGTTCGATTGATTGGAACTCCTTAACTGAGAAGCAGCAACGACAATGGATTTAGGAGATAGATTCAATGCAGTGGGTTCAAGATGATGTTGCTGCCGCCGATTGGGTTGACAAATGGAGTTGGTAATGGAGCTGCTCGATGCTAGTTGAAGACGTGAATGGCAAGGGACTGAAGCTTCGACTCTACTGGCGATGAGGCAGTAGTGGTTACTCCTAACACTACCGGTTGCACAGATGTTCCGGCATGTAAGAAGAGTCAGTGATGCTGGTGGTTATCAAATGGAGTTGTTTGCAGATGGCATCGACGAAGACAAGAAGATGGAGGAGATCGGACATGGAAGAAACGAAAACAAGCCATGAATCCAGCTGGTGCTGTTGGATTTTGTCGGTATGAGATGTAGAAGAACTGGTGATACAAGTAACCATTGGGGTAGAGATTCAAGCCAATCTGTGGCTGGGACTACCCTCAACAAAGCACGAAGGGGTCGATGTTGTGATCTATCTTGGGCGTGACTTGAACATGAAACGTAGATGTTTGTAGCTGAACTGATTCGTACGTGAAAGAGTTGAATCAGGTGTTGTGGTCCGAGCAGTGCAGGCTTAGAAGTTCAGGGAGTATCGATTGGTGTTGGTGGTCTTGTGTCGGAGAGTAGTTGGTTTGATGGCGAGGATATGACTGAAGAAATGTGTTGTTGGTTCGTGGAGATAAGAGCAATAGGAGTGGCTAATGGACTGACCTGGGCTGGGCTTTGGTGTTGTCGGAGTCAGTCTCATAGGGGGAATTTCGAATGCTATATATTTCAGCAGAGAAGAACACATAAGGGATCGGCCAGAGAGCCGTGAGCAGAGACAGAAAACAAAAGGCTGCCTGGAGTTGAAGCTGCGGGTACAGATCCGAAAATCGTAAAGAAGGGTTTGAAGCTTTGCTTTCGTTTGCATCTTGATTATCTAGTGAATCATTTTAATATGTTGATGGCTTTTGAGAAAGCCATGTATTGCTAGATTTTTGTAGCTAGGGTTTATGGTTGAAACTACCTGGGGTGTTAGGCTATTTGAATTGATTAATTGAGCAAAAGACTATTATGATTTGAATAAACTAAACTTTGAATATTGTTTATTGATTGATTGAAAAATGATTTGTTGGTTCACCGGTTTTAAAAACCTATGTGTTTAATGAATTAGTTTTACAAACATGTGTGTCTTATTATTTGATGATCCATGCTTCGTTAAAAAATTTGATATGCTTAGAAAAGCCATATAGAATTTGTGAACCTATATTTAGTTTATTATAACTTTCTCGCTGACGCAATTTGATGGTTCATGCTTGGATTTAGTCTTTTGATGTGCCATGCTTAGGGTATACCAGTGATATTTGCGATCTAATACATGTAATAGGTGATATCGATAGAACGAACAATAAACACGTATTCATAATTATGTTTCATTTCAGTATTTGCAAGGAAATAGTGGTGGATACTAATAAAACTCTGGTAACCGATTCTTCTATTTAATTCTTTATTAGTTTGATTTTATTATTTCGTTTTTCAATCCTCAAAAAACAAAAATATTTCCTGGTTATTTTATTTAGGGATATTGATTACAGTATTTCCATCGCTCCCTGTGGGTTCGACCTGTACTTGCCTCTGTCTACTAGTTAGACACCGTGCGATTGCGGTTTATTATATAGGCATCTCCGGATCCTATCACCCTACAACAATTTATGGATATTCCGAGAGATATTCATGGCCATCAATAGATTGACCGTAGAAAATGGACGATTTTTATAAATAATTTTTTTTAATCAAATTCAAAGAATAAAAAGGCTAATTTACTCTAATACTCCCTCCGTCCCTAATTAGATGACCTATACCATAAATAAGTGGAGTGATAGATTAGTATTATTATAAGAAATATGTAAAATTTGATAGCCATATTTATATTCGTTAGATAGGTGTTTTAAAATGCTTACCGATGATACAAAGTTTACGAAAATCCGTTGTATAGTTTGAGAGATAAATCATTTCTAAATTTACTAGTAAATTTTAACTAGGTCATCTAATTAGGGACGGAAGTAGTATAAAATATGAAAATTTAAATTCAATCTAAAACTACTAATCTTAACCGTAAATCTTGTGTTTTGGGCTACACATATATACCATTTTAATGATGGGTTTCTGGAAGAGAGAGAGAAACTAAACTTGGACTCCTCAAAAATTTCCACATTTTCAATATTATTGTGTGAGATCGTTTTTTATTTTCTTCCCTTTTACGATCGGGTTTTTATTGATGTTAATTTAGGTTAGTTGGTACTTTGATAACTAACAAAACTTGGAAAGGGTAATTTGGGAGTAAAGAATCATAACTTAAATTTACTAGAAACCGTTTAAAAATAGAAGGATAGATGTCGGCTTCTTATTGGTCCCTCGCACCCCCATCCAAATTTTCCCCCATCAAAAATATTATCATAAAATAACTGGTATATTTTTTGAATTTCTGATTATATATTCTACAAATGACAAAGACTCTTTAAGAATCTCAATTTTTGCCTCTACAAGTCACAAAGACTCTTTAATATACTCATACGATGGGGTTAGTCAATTGAGATTTGTGAAGATATTGAAAGAATATTAGAGACTTCTAAAATCTCTTGTTAGTCAATAGAGAGTTCTTCAAAATTTCAAACAATCTCTGTTATTGGATCGTGACTTTTTATAAGTCTTCAGAATTCTCTGTTATTGGATTTGGAATTTGAAAACAATGACTTATGGTTTTGAGAGACTTGTAGAGACTTTTATTACAAAAATACCATAAATGGCTAAAAAAAGTCTCTCCTAACTAGGTGATATTTTGAGAGATTTTTTTCTTTCTTTTTCTTTAAGGATTAAATATAAAAATATTAAAAACAATAACCAAATAAGCTACAATTAAATTCATAAAAAATGAAGAAAAAAAATTGTTATCTTCGAAAACCCGATAAGTTCACTAGAGATTCAAATCCCTTCTGTTCGTCTCATTTTGATTTTGTTGGGAAAATGGTTACAATTTCTGTTAGCCATGCATGGACTAATACATGTTCATTGAAATATTCATATATTCACTTTGTAGAATAAATAATATATTGTTTGTCTCATGTGTGTAAGCTAAAATTCATATATGTTTTATTGTCTCAATGAATCACCATAATTTAGTGAAAATCATTCAGAGAGTCTCTCAAAATCTCTAAACACATGGAGAGTCACCCAAAATATCTTGCATAAGAAGTCTCTAAATGTCTCTACTAATCCCAATTGACTAACCTCTTGTTAGAGAATCACTATAAATCTCTATACTTTCAGAGAATCTCCAGGAGTCACTCAAATAAAAAAGCTATGAAAGTCTATAGAAATCTCAACCGACTATCCATTGTAAGTGTGGTCACGGATCCTCTCTTAAAAACCAGAAATGGACTGAGGAAAACTAGGCCAAACACCCAATTAGAGCAAATATTTGAATCTGTAGTGTGAACTATGAGGTGTCTGTTTGAATTTATATCTCTATGCTAGACACGAGCTAGGTTAAGCATCCACAAAGGTAGATCAACCGAAGACAAAACCAGAAACTTCAAACCACACATCAAATATGAACCCCAAGAAAGTACGAAGAGGAGTTCTAAAATTGTATGAGAATGTGTAGCTGCTATGGTTTCAGCAATTTAATCATTCTTAGCTGCCCTGAGTATAGAAATTCTTACTTAAATTTGGTTAGTGTCTTGACTGTTCGAGTATCAGAAGCAATTTTAAATGTTATCTCAAGTGTTGGTTAACCTTTTCCGGTGTGTACACTAGCATAAAAACATGTTCCCCCGGTATATGTGCTTTAGATGGAACTTTAGTAGGACAATCTTGGATTAATCAATGATGATGTAAACCAAGCTCTTCAAGCACGGGCCAAAAATCTCTCAACTGCCTCAAACTCAAAGTAAAGGTGAAGCAAAATCAATTACCGAAGTATGCCACACATGCTTGGGCAATCATTAAAGTGAGGTTCTTCAAACTATCTAAAACAAAAAAAAGAAAAGAAAAGAAACTGTAAACCATATATTTGACTCAATTTGTTAGTTTTACATAAAAAAAACTGATCTAGTATTGCAATTTTATACATCAAATCCACCTCTAGAACGAAGGTACATATCTTTTAAATCATGATCTTGTAAAATAGCTTTTCACCCCCGTAGACTTCGAAATCAGTGTTGCTTTCAATTTTCCGTGATCAAAATCTTTATTTTTTATCTCTGGAACACAACCAATGTGAAGAGGCAGCATGCAAACCTTAACTTGGGTTTACTCAAAGAAGCAAATGAGAGGTTTCTCTTGCTTTTCATGCGGATTCTCCTAATGGCCCACCTATTTGGAAAAAGAAAATAAATACACGAACATGCAGTATCAATTATCTTTTCCCAAATCTCAAACACTTATTGTGTTTTGATTCAGTGATAATCGAGTTTGAAGTGGAATTTTGTTTTGGTGGCTTTACAATTGTAAGCTTCTCCATTGCATTCATGAACTTGCGAAAATGCTTGATGAAATCCGGATAAGTTTCTAAGTTGCAGTGTCCACCACCCTTAATCCATAGGGGATCGTACATTTCCTTGGACAGTTCCTATAAGCGCTTACCATAAAACCCAATCTTTTAGAGCACTGCTCGTTCGAACTCGCAAGCGTTACTATCTCAATCTTTTTTGTCAAGTTTAGTTGATCAAAACTATATACTTGACTTCTAGCCTACTTATATCTATGTCGTGGATTAGGATAGAATAAGTAGTTGAGCTTTAGACTTCACGGCATTCACCAATTGAAGAAGAAGATCTACTGAGGAGCTTGGAGGAACTTCATCAACAAAAGGTATGTGGAGACTAAAACTTATCTATCACTAAAAAAGTTTATTATATTCTATCTTCTAATGAGACTAAGTCGTGTAGCTATATAGACTTTTACATTATACACATTTGATATTTCGAGCTGAGTTTATCTCGCTTATCTATTTCTCGGAATATGTGTTAGAAGCTTTTTTCTTTAGCTATGTTCATCATATTATTAATGAGTTTAGTTGGAAACAATCTATTTGTTGGAAACTAAATACTAAGTCAAAAGATGATCATGTGAAAATTACCTTGAACATCTTATATGATTTGTGTAAGACAACCATTTGATGTTAGCTCGGGAAGTTTCGTATTGATCATTCGATCACTTGAAAATTACTTGAAGCTAATGGTATGTGTGAAATTACCCTTATCGTCTTCCAAAGATGTTTCAATGATTGAAATGAGAGTTTAGAACAATTACCCATGTCTGGATGCAAAACGGTATGCATACCTAGTATGCGAACTGTATTGTGATGATTCAGGTACGGAACTCTTGTTTGCGTATCTAGTATGCGAATGGATTTACATGAGAAGGTCCAGAACTTTTATTTGCGTACCTAGAATGCGAACAGGTTTACCTGAGTTGGCTCCGGAACAATTGTTCGCGAACCGGGTTTGCGAACGGCTTGACTAGGCCAAGGTCTGGAGCTGCTGTTCGCGTATCTGGTTTGCGAACATAGTGGTGAAGTTTTAAAATTGGTTATGTATGATTCTCATACTCATGAACTAAAACATTTATGATTTAAGGAATGTAATCTTTGCAAACCGTGGCTTAATGTTCATGAATTGATTCTTGTATAAGTACTTTGTACGATTACGAATCAAGCCGATTTCGATTCAATTTGTTCATATATATTTCTGTGAGATGGTAAACAATTGAAACTCTATTTGAAACGAAATTAGATTCATTTGATTACGTTTCATGATTGATTGATCTTCATATTTGATCTAGAAGTGTTAGATGAATACGGCTAAGACAAAAGTGTTCATATGACTAACTTCGGTTAACTGCTATTGAGCCAACCCAATATACACGTTATGGTGGCCCATATCTAAATATAAGTATATTTCATTTGTGTGTAACAAGCTAAAACCATCTAACGGTGGATATTGATTGCTTAATTTCTAAGCAGACTTAGCTTGAATCTTAAATCAGGAGTTCATCTAACGGTTAATATTGAATGCTTTGTTACTAAGCTATCTTAGATTTGATTATAAGCAACCCTGGTTTGAAACACTATATAAGGGAGAACTCTAGCAACTGGAAAACCTAATCCTGACACTTTCCTGTGTCGTAGTTGCAAACTAGAGTCGATTCTCCTTTAACCTAGGTTTTTCCAAAACCATTATTAGGTTAACTACTTGAAGACTTCATTTGGGATTCGTGAAGCCAAATCCAATTATTTTCTATGTAGTTGCGTATTCTAATCTTACTTGTTCTATTGTATTGAGTTTTATTTTCTCTAAGATTTACTCGAGATTTATCTCCTACAGGTAAGATACAAAAAGTAATCACAACAGTTCTTCATCTTAGACTCTTGTGATTCCGCAATAACTTTTTCTATTAATCAGTTGGGTTATTGTGAAGTGACTAATATTTCTAGGATGCTCTTCGGGAGTATAAGACCGGATTATTAGTTTGTTCCTGTTCACCTTGATCTTTGTATCAAAAGACGGAACAAAAACCGAATAAAGAATAAACATATCTGTGGGAGACAGATTTTTTTACAAGTATTCGACTTTGGGACGTAGAAACTCTTAGTTGTGGGTGATATCAGCTAGGGAATCAAGTGCGCATAATCCGGCATGGTTCTAGAGGCGTAAGGAATGCGACTGTACCTTAATCGGTGTGAGACTTGGTTAGAGCTCAACTACATTCCAGCCCGAAGTTAACTTGTAGTATGCTAGTGTCTGTAGCGGCTTAATACAGTGTGGTGTTCAAATGTGGACTAGGTCCCGGTGATACGTATGATCTTTATACCATGATAACTATTATTATAGGGGTAGAATTCAGAATAATAATATATCTTCGAAAACAGAGCACAAAGTAGTAGTTCGAAGAAATATATTTTCTCTAGATTATGAACAAGAAAACGATTTACAATTATCTCTTTGTTACACTCACAATCTCTCTAAACAATAGTTAACCCTAACCTATTTGCTAAAGCTTGCCTTTGACAATAACACAAGTATTTGTCTACAAGCTTTCTCTAGGTCTATGTGTTCAGCCTCCTTTTATAGGTGTCAAACCACAATCTCTAGATGTCCTTAGCTATGAACTAAACATCTCTATTTATAGCTATTGGTTTGGTTTCTCAAACCTTCTAGAAATCTATTTCCTTATCTAGGTATACTTCCTTACTTTGGTTTGGTTTCTCAAACCTCTTAGGAATCCATTTTCCTTTTATAGGAATACTGCCTTAAATCAGTAATCCCTCATAAATTACAACCTTATCCTCAATCCATCTTGAGGATCACTAGTTCCCGGGGAGAGAAATATACACATGTATCATGCGCAAGGTAGTTAATATCGTGTATCGACATCGTATCGGTCGGGTCCTATACACCCATACAAATGATAATATCTGTTTTTATAGGCTATACATCATTAGGATTTTTTTTTAATATTTATTATTTATCAAACAAAAAAATATATTGATATAACCATAATAAAAAATAATAATTGTAGTAAACATACTTCAACCTTACAAAATAAGAGGTGGTTGATTAGAGCCTTATAATATCAACAACGAAACCAAGCATTGAATGTGTGTTAGCCCATCGACATCACATTTACGGTAATTACATCCACCATAATCATATATGAAGCTAGCAAAATTAGTGGAGTTACTTTCTTGAACTAAAAGTTCAAGAAATTATAAGCAAAAGACAAAATACATTAGTGATATATCAGTGTACAAGTGAAACCTATATTATCAGTGTACAAGTGAAACCTATATTATCAGTGTACAAGTGAAACCGATATATCGGTCCGTAAAGGAAGATACACGCGTTTTTATCGTTTCTCCTTCGTAGCGCCGATATTTTCAGTATCGTAAAGGTTTTCTCCGATATCCTATAAAAACCTTTAATATCGGCCTGTAGAACCGATATTGACTACCTCGATCATGTGCCTCCCTCAAGAATTTGAACTCCAATGAAAGTTAGATTTGGAGGTTAGGGAACCCGAGAGTTCCTTTCTCCCTTTTGAACCACCTCTCCTTGCTGGGAACTTGACTTTGACTTCCAATTAAAAAAATGTCTTCATCTTCCTGTCTTGTCTCAGTCACTCTTCGCTCCATAATGCGATCATCCTTTATTGGTTCTTCTCGATCAAACCACGAGGCTTCCACATGTGGCAAAATTATCTTGTCATCTCTGTCATTATCTAGTAATGGTGGTTCAAACATCTTCAACCTTCCTAGGTCGTCTTTTTGTTGTTTGGCTAGGGTTTCCAAACAAACTCTACTCGGCTTCTTGTCAAGAGAACGGATCACAAGGAGAATGAACTTTGTACTAGCATTCACCAACCATTTTTCCTGAGTGGCTCTAATCAAGCTCGCTCTCTCAAGAAGAGAGTCTATAGCTCGCATCACAAAATCTTTCCCATCTTTGGTAAAGGTATACTTTTGCTCCCTCCTGTGTAGAGTCGCATCTCGATCCCACAAGTAAGGACTACCAAGTACAACATGACAAACATCTAATGGAACTATATCGCAGGTAACCTCTGTTAGAACATTGCTCGGTCGAACTCGCAAGCGTTGTTATCTCAAGCTTGTTTGTCAACGCTAGTGATCAAAACTATAAGTCTTGATTTCTAGTCTACTTATAGTGATGTCTCGGACTAGGATAGATTGCGTAGTTGAGCATTAGACTTCACGACGTTCATCAGTTGAAGACGAAGAACTACTAAGGAGAGCTTGTGGAACTTCATCAACAAAAGGTATGTGGAGACTAAAACTCATCTATCACTTGGAAAGTCTATTTCTACTCTATCTCCTATATTGAGACATAAGTCGTATTACGATATAGTTCATCGATTGAAGACGAAGAACTACTAAGGGGAGCTTGTGGAACTTCATCAATAAAAGGTATGTGGAGACTTGAACTCATCTATCACTCAAAAATATATCTACTATATCTCCTATTTGAGACAAAAGTCGTACAACAATATAGACTTCAATTATGCACATTTAATATTTCAAGCTGAGTTTAACTCGCTTACATATTTCTCGAAATATGTGTTGGTAAGCTTTCACTTCAACCAAGTTCATCTTATATTCTTGACGAAAGTCAAAAGATGATCATGTGAAAATCGTCGTGTAACATCCTACATGGTTTATGTGATACAATCATTTGGTTTAGACTTGGAATGTTTCTTATGATTATTTCAATAACTTGAAAATTGTTTTGATGTTAATAGTGTGTGAAAACGGATATTGTCATCCTCTAAGAAAGTTTCAATGATTGAAATAGAGTTTAGAACACTTAACCAACATTGGATTATAGACATGTTATACACTCTTGCATATATGTGATCCATGTCTGGGAACCATAGTATGCATACCCGTAAGCATACCTGTTGGTTTGAGAAGTCCGGGAAATATTGTATATATTTGCACCTTTTTATTGGCATTTAACTCATCATTTGTACACTAACGCTCCATTTTATCCCATATTCTGTGTTTTCGTTGTTTTCAAGAATAAATACTTTTCTCAATTAATTTTGCATTTTTAGGTACTAAATAAAGACTGGTTAACTCACGGAGCGAAAAGAGCAAAGAAACGACAAAGACTCCCGCAGAAAGGCAGCGAAGAATGATGTTTGCAAGAGCCGGATCAACTAGAAGTGGGCTTGAAGAGGAAGAATTGTCCTTAAAGAAGATATGGGCTTGGCATACCCAATTTTTGGGCTTCTCTTATTTTCTATTGGGTTTGTAATAATTTATTTGTGGGCTTGTTTGTTTAATTTGTGGGCTTGTATTTAATTTTTTGTGAGCTTGTTTAATTTGGACTTGTATTTTGTATTCTGGGTTTTTAAACCCAGCTGAGCTTGTAACCGATCACGCTAGTTGAACTCGTTAGTGGGCCGAGTACCCAAATTCTAGGCCGAGATTTTGGACTCAGTTCCACCAAAAGTTTTCAACCAGCTGAGCCACAGCAAACACAAAACCAACAGTGGGCTTGCTCCCATTCAAAAAAACCAAATTTTATTTTCTTTCAAAAAAAAAAAAAAAAAAAAAACTACACAGTTGGGGAACTGGATAGTCCAGTTCTCCCAATTTTGACACTGGCTAGTCCAGCATGCCCTCTACAACACAACATACATCCTATTTATACCCAAATTTTTAAGGTTTACAATTTTCCCCCAAATTGGCAGTTGAGATTAGGGTTCGACTTTACCTAATTTGATGGCACAATCTCTCCCCCATGCGTCGACCCATTCTTCCTCTGACTCTCCTGCTCCATTCCCATGTGTCAATTGCTACTCTAGACTCGCCTAATCGATTGATTTTTCTTCTAGGGTTTCAGAGAAAGGTGAGAAGAAATATCAATCAAATAGGGGGCTAGAAAGAGGGGGTGATGATGGTAGTGATGGGTTTAGGTTTAGGGTTGGTTTGGTGGCGTAGGGAGTGGTGGTGGCGAGGTCAGAGCAGGTGGAGAAGATGCAGGTGGTTCTGCACAGGGTATGGAGGAGGAGAGGTCGATGGAAGAAGGGGAAGGGGATGTTTGGTAGGGGTATATGGCTCGGATGTTATGGTGTTGAGCGGTTTCAGCGAGGGAAGATGTTATGCGATCTGCGCCGTAGGATGAGAAGATGGTAGGTAGATCTGACGGCGATGCGGAGGCAAGCGATGAGCGACCGTCGGATGAAGGGATACAACGAAACGAACGGCATTTGGTGGAGTTAGGTACTGTAGTGTAAAGCGGAGATATCAAACTTTGATGCACAGCAAGGGAGCGACCGTAGGATGCTTCTGAGAACTGTTTTGACGGCTGAAAACGCAAGCGGATATGGATTTGGGTTTTAGGCTTTTGGGTATAGAATATGGGTTTAAGAAATGAGTTTGGGCTTGGGAAATCTTGAGCCCACTTCTTCTTTAAGAACAAATCTTCCTTCTTGAGCCCATTTCTAGTCTTTTGGGTTTATGCGCACCATTCTTCGCGGCTTCCTTGCGTAATTTCTTCCGGCTTTTCACTACTTTTCTGCTCTTTTCGCTCCGCAATTCATCCAAACTTTATTTATTACCTAAAAATGCAAAATTAGTTAATAAAAATATTTATTCTTGAAAACAATGAAAATACAGAATATGGGATAAAATGTAGAATTAATGCACAAAAGATGAGTTAAATGCCAACAAAAAGGGATAAATATATACAATATTTGGCACTCATCAAATACCCCCAAACCTGAATTTTACTTGTCCTCAAGTAAAACAAAACTAAGGAAATCCTACCTATACCACTGTCGCTGGTCTCTCGAATGCATTTAGCGTATGCACTAAGCCTTTTAAACCACTAAGTGTCCCTAGTGGACGAGTTGAAGTCTCGTGAAGGTTTGCTTAGAACGTACCTACAAAGTTCTAGGTCAAAATATAAGCTCAGATTCCATCAAATGTGACATGTGCAAGTCAGTTAAGCTCACAGCAAAATGGAGATGTCAATCTAGCTATCAAAGGCACAATCCTAGCACTGATAACAAATAAAGACATGTGATAAGAGT
>NC_039364.1:180453234-180494360 GCF_003573695.1 Papaver somniferum | reverse complement strand
TTTTTTTTTTTTAGAATAAGGAAACACTTTTGATACATATACAAAAGGAAACAAAAGATTACATGACACTTTGCAAGAGGTAGCCCTTTTTGATGCACCCAATTAAATTCGATGGTTGTTTTTCTTAATGTAACCTCCACCTTCTATCCCAACCAACCAAAGAACAAGCTAGTCAAGTTTCGTTCAGTATTCTAAAGTGATTGGCAATCGTGACTTCCTATCAAACACCTTGAAGATCGAGGCTATACATGTATTGGTAGATCGTGCGCGTGCAAATTTCTTATCACTATGTGAATTGTGCTAGAATCAGGGTGCCTAAATATCTAGACTAAGACTCCTAATAATTACATATTTGCACAAGAGTCAACATTTCAAGGTAAATGAGCTCCATTTTTATGTTTTTTTTTTTCATTTTTTTAATTTTTTATTTTGATTTTTCATTTTTTTTCAAAAGAAGAAGGAGTTCGTTTTCAATTATAGCATATTATCATGGTATCCATTCCATACCCCCAAACCTAAACTAAACATTGTCCTCAATGTTTCAAAAGATAACAAAATTATAATGCAACATATGAAGAGGAACATGCTAAGTAGAGTAAAAGGAGAGAGAATACCCGATTCGTCGAAAACACGAACCGAACTCCATTATTCACCGGCTAGAATCCAACATTTTCAACTTAGATTATATTGGATTAGCAAAAATATATACAAAAGAAACCAAAAAGTTTTAAAAATTATCTACTGGATTATATACAAAAATTCACTATATACATAAAGTCTAAAGAGTTGAGGATCAACCCAAAAGACAAAGTGTTGAAACATAGAAAGTTTCAAAACACTAAAATTGGACTGAAATGGGAGTGAGAGTGAAAAACCGAATGAATCACCCCTAAACCTAAATTGTTCAACAGGTTTACTTTTAAGCACAAAATCTTTTAATTTTAGGGGTTCAGGATTCAAAAGGTCTAACTCATAATGGACTGTTTTCGGGATGGGCAAAGAAATGCATTCCAACTGTGGCTCTTTAAAAGTGTTATATTTTGAAGCAAAATAGTCCAAGAGGACTTGGGAGGCACACAGTTCCAATCCTAGATTGGGAATTTTCAGAAAAGTTGGTTTAAATTTTTTGTTGCAAGCCAAATCTAGGTTGGGTGGAATAATCTCAATTTGAGATTTAGGTAAGAAAGTGGGTACATCTAAATTATTTTCATGGGTAAGATCAATAGTACCAACACATACTTTCCCTAAATCAGAAACAGGTAAAACATGCTCACATTCATCGAACAAAACATCAAGACCTAAATCAGTATCATGATTGTTTGAAGTACTCAAATCATCACTGGAAGAAATAACATTTTGTGACTTAGGCAAGGAATCAGACACATCAAATTCGTCCTCATGCATAATAAAATTAGTGTCTACAGAAGATTCAACTATTCCTATGTCATGTTCATCTTCACAAAAGAATTGTACAAGCCCCATATTAGAATCAAAAGCATATGAATTACAATGAGTATCAGAAGAAACAACATTCATGAAGGTTGAGGCTGAGAAGCCATATGTTATTGAACCAAAAGGTTCCACAATATTTTCAGCAAAAACATGTTCTTCTAACATATCATTATCATCATAATCATCATCATGGTAACATGCATATTGATCCTCATTAAAAGTGGTGGTGTCCTTAGTCGATTCATGTTCCTCTAAATCAGGTTCATATTCAATATCATTTAGATGAATGGGACTGGACACTTCATTAGGGACAACATGCATTTTCTCATGAATTTCCTCCTTTTGTAGTTGAAGCAAAATCTGATCTAACTTCGCCTGAATGCGTGACATAGTTCTATCAGAATTTTGCTCACCGAGTCTGAGAGCTTCTTCGGTGGAGTCTAAATTCATGGGAGTACAAAATTCTTCATGTTCAAATTGTGGTGAATGGTACATGTGTGCATGGTCATTAGGGTTTACAAAATATTGATCACAACCTTCGAAAGGTTGATTATGGTCCCAATGACTACCAGCCTCACAATTTGTGGGCATTTCATAATTTGGATTTTCATGGTATCCCCTAGATTTCCTAAATTCATGCAAAACATAGCAATATTCATCAGGGTGGTCTAAACCACCACAAAAGGTACAAACATGCATATTAGGTTGGCTAGGTTGATACATGGGTGAATAGTTATACGGGTTGGCATATTGAGGCTCATGACCTTGAAAAGGTCCATAATTATAATCCCTATAACTATTGACATCATGGTCTGTGGGAGGCTCATAAGGTGAATCTTGCCCGTAAGCATCTCTAATAGTTTTATTCCCAGAGGCAGACCAAAATCCAGACATGTCTTTGTTTTATGAAATAATCACACAAATCACAAAAAAGTAAGGCCCAAGGGAGATGATAAAAATTTGGTTTAATTTGGGAGCAATTTTGGTTTTTGAAATTAGGAGCAAGCCCACATTGGTGGGAGAAATTGCTTTGTCAAGGGAAGGTGAACTAAGCCTACAATGTGTATGCAAACTGAAGCCCAATGTAGCTTTTGAAATAGCCTAACTGTTGCTTGTTTGGTCGGAGGCCCAGTTGGGCTTTCAAAAGTTCAGTTTTTCTAATTTAAAACTACAGGCCCAAATCAGTCTAACATCACAAGCCCACAAGCAATTAAACAAACAAGCCCACAAGTAATTAAGATTACAAGCCCAACAGAAAAATGGAAAAAATTATTACAAGCCCACAAATGAAAAATGGAAGCCCACAGGTTGGGTTCTCTTAATGGGTTTAGGCTTACTTTCTTAAGCACAGCCCAGCTGTTTAGTTTGGTTGCAAAAGCCCAGTTGGGCTTTGGATCATCCTAAGCTTTGGCTTTAACACTCAAGGCCCAGTTGGGCTTGGTTCAATTTCCTCTCCTTCTGCAGTTTACAGCCCAGTTGGGCTTTATCTTACACCAGCTTCAGCAGGCAGCAGCAGCAGGGAACAGCAACAGGAGCACAGCAGCAACAGCAACAGCAGAGGCTGGCAGCAGCAACAGGAAGCAGCAGCAGCAGCACAGGTAGGCTTCAGGCAGCAGTTCTTGGCAAGCAAGTCTCAGGAGGGGCAGTTCAGCAGCAACTCAGGGGCAGCCTCAGCAGCAAGAGGCTCTCAGGCACAGCAGCAGCTTCTCCAGCACTTGCCTTGGCAGCAGCAGCAGCAGACAGCAAGGAAGAAAAGCAGCAACAGGAAGCAGCAGCAGCAGCAACACCTGTTGGCTCAAAAAGAGAAGTAAGTTTCTTGCTAGAAGCTAAGAAATTCAGCTGCACTACACAGCAGCTACTAAAACAGCAAGTTACACTAAAATGCAAGAATGCAATGCATGATGAGTATGCTAGAATGAAACAATATGCAAAAGAGTATGCAATGATGCAAATGAACTAACATGCAAAAACAGCCCAGAAAAAATTCAACACAACACAACCAAGTCCCCGGCAGCGGCGCCAAAAACTTGGTGTGGTTAGAAAACACACAAAAACTCTTGCAAGTATACAAGGCCAAGTTTTAGTATAGAAAGTAAGCAAGGGATCATTCCACAGGGACTTGGGGTGTATTGAAGTTTCCTAGACTAAAGTTATCTAAACAAGTAACTAAGTGGCAGTGAGACAGTGACAGTGGAAGTTAAACAAAGGCAGTGAGCCTAAGGCAGTGAACTAAAGAACCAAAGAAACAAAGAAAAACTTAACCAAAACAGAACATGGGAAAGAAATTGTGGATGGGAATGAAGTGTATGGAGATGGATGAGAATTCCCTTCACCTAGCTAGTTCACCTAGGTTAAGTTTTTGTCATATGGCTAGTTAACTAACCTTACAGCCTTAGCTAACCCCTAGTATTGGCTGTCTGTTTAAGGCACAGGCAATCACAGGTCAACTAGGCAGTGGATTACTAACTAATATAGCTGATTAACCCCTTAGAACCACCACTGACCCCTAGCATTAGTGGTCTTCTTACAGCACCACTAATCACAAGTCAGTTGGGCTTTTAGGAATCTAACTAGCCTAAGCGATTTTGAGTTCAACAAAAACTAACCTAATGGCTAACCATCATGGCTTAAGGGTCCTCTCACCCTAGTGGTGGATTTAGAACATAAATAACATTTGAAGATAACAATAGAATGAATTAGGCAGTAATTGAACTTGGAATTGAAAGTGAAACAAAGAACTGAACATAAAAAAAACTACACAGTTGGGGAACTGGCTAGTCCAATTCTCCCAATTTTGACACTGGCTAGTCCAGCATGCCCTCTACAACACAACATACATCCTATTTATACCCAAATTTTTAGGGTTTACAATTTTCCCCCAAATTGGCAGTTGAGATTAGGGTTCGACTTTACCTAATTTGATGGCACAATCTCTCCCCCATGCGTCGACCCATTCTTCCTCTGACTCTCCTGCTCCATTCCCATGTGTCAATTGCTACTCTAGACTCGCCTAATCGATTGATTTTTCTTCTAGGGTTTCAGAGAAAGGTGAGAAGAAATATCAATCAAATAGGGGGCTAGAAAGAGGGGGTGATGATGGTAGTGATGGGTTTAGGTTTAGGGTTGGTTTGGTGGCGTAGGGAGTGGTGGTGGCGAGGTCAGAGCAGGTGGAGAAGATGGAGGTGGTTCTGCACAGGGTATGGAGGAGGATAGGTCGATGGAAGAAGGGGAAGGGGATGTTTGGTAGGGGTATATGGCTCGGATGTTATGGTGTTGAGCGGTTTCAGCGAGGGAAGATGTTATGCGATCTGCGCCGTAGGATGAGAAGATGGTAGGTAGATCTGACGGCGATGCGGAGGCAAGCGATGAGCGACCGTCGGATGAAGGGATACAACGAAACGAACGGCACTTGGTGGAGTTAGGTACTGTAGTGTAAAGCGGAGATATCAAACTTTGATGCACAGCAAGGGAGCGACCGTAGGATGCTTCTGAGAACTGTTTTGACGGCTGAAAACGCAAGCGGATATGGATTTGGGTTTTAGGCTTTTGGGTATAGAATATGGGTTTAAGAAATGAGTTTGGGCTTGGGAAATCTTGAGCCCACTTCTTCTTTAAGAACAAATCTTCCTTCTTGAGCCCATTTCTAGTCTTTTGGGTTTATGCGCACCATTCTTCGCGGCTTCCTTGCGTAATTTCTTCCGGCTTTTCACTACTTTTCTGCTCCGCAAATCATCCAGACTTTATTTGGTACCTAAAAATGCAAAATTAATTAAGAAAAATATTTATTCTTGAAAACAATGAAAATACAGAATATGGGATAAAATGTAGAATTAATGCACAAAAGATGAGTTAAATGCCAACAAAAAGGGATAAATATATACAATATTTGGCACTCATCAAATACCCCCAAACCTGAATTTTACTTGTCCTCAAGTAAAACAAAACTAAGGAAATCCTACCTATACCACTGTCGCTGTTCTCTCGAATGCATTTAGCGTATGCACTAAGCCTTTTAAACCACTAAGTGTCCCTAGTGGACGAGTTGAAGTCTCGTGAAGGTTTGCTTAGAACGTACCTACAAAGTTCTAGGTCAAAATATAAGCTCAGATTCCATCAAATGTGACATGTGCAAGTCAGTTTAATCTCACAGCAAAATGGAGATGTCAATCTAGCTATCAAAGGCACAATCCTAGCACTGATAACAAATAAAGACATGTGATAAGAGTGTAAAGTGTATCTACACATGTGTAAAGAAAGATCGGATGTTATGACTACTAATCACCAAGAGATAGTTTCTCAGGCTAAGAACCGAGGTCGAAATCTAGCTAGCTGTCCGGACTTTACGAGAATTGTGAATGAGTTGGAGGTATTTCACAATTACTCGCGTTGTACATCAATGGCATACACCCTTCCTTGCTTATTACAATGAAACAACAAAATGACTCTTTACATGACTCTTATTTACATTGACTACTCTCTTTTATTTTTGGAACAAGAGAGGATGGAATTGATAAATACTTGATTTTTTTTTTATTTTTTTTTTTTGATAAGGAAACAGTTGATACAAATACAAAAGGAAACAAAAAATTACATGACTCTTAGCAAGAGGTAGCCCTTTTTGATGCACCCAGTTAAATTCGATGGTTGTCTTTCTTAATGTAACCTCCACCTTCTATCCCAACCAACCAAAGAACAAGCTAGTCAAGTTTCGTTCAGTATTCTAAAGTGATTGGCAATCGTGACTTCCTATCAAACACCTTGAAGATCGAGGCTATACATGTATTGGTAGATCGTGCGCGTGCAAATTTCTTATCACTATGTGAATTGTGCTAGAATCAGGGTGCCTAAATATCTAGACTAAGACTCCTAATAATTACATATTTGCACAAGAGTCAACATTTCAAGGTAAATGAGCTCCATTTTTATGTTTTTATCATTTTTCTAATTTTTTAATTTTTTTGAATTTTTTCGATTTTTTCAAAAGAAGAAGGAGTTCGTTTTCAATTATAGCATATTATCATGGTATCCATTCCATACCCCCAAACCTAAACTAAACATTGTCCTCAATGTTTCAAAAGATAACAAAATTATAATGCAACATATGAAGAGGAACATGCTAAGTAGAGTAAAAGGAGAGAGAATACCCGATTCGTCGAAAACACGAACCGAACTCCATTATTCACCGGCTTTGAAGCACAGCCCAGCTGTTCAGTTTGGTTGCAAAAGCCCAGTTGGGCTTTGGATCATCCTAAGCTTTGGCTTCAACACTCAAGGCCCAGTTGGGCTTGGTTCAATTTCCTCTCCCTCTGCAGCTTACAGCCCAACAGCAAGGTTCTTCTAGCCCAGCAGCTAGGTAAGCAAAGTGTACCTACAGCCCACCAGCAGCTCTGGCAAGCAAGGCAACAACCAACAGCAGCACCAGTTACCTGCACACTTAAATGTGTGTGATCAATACACAAAGAACATGGGCAAAGTAAGCAAAGTTGAAGAACTGCAATGCAGTTGTGCAATTGCAGATGGAGAAAATGCTTACAGAATGCAGAATATAAAGTTGCTGAGAACATGCAGTTTAAGAAGTTGCTGAAAACGACAATGCATAGCTATCATTACAAGAGCTAAGTTACAGGAAGAGATGAAGGCTGAGGCTACAGAGCAAGATGCTAAAGTGAATGAAATGCAGAATTAGTTTAAGATGACGATGGTATGCAGCTAGACTAAAAATTCAAGTTTAAGATATAGTGGTATGCAGTTATGAATTATGCTACAGGAATGGAATGCAATGCAAAAGAATGGCAACAGTGAAGATTGAGCTAAAAATGCATATGTACAGGAGAGACTACACAGCAAGCTAGAAGAGCAAGTGAGCAGCAAATGAGCAAAGGGAAATAACTTGTAAGAGTGACAGCAAGAGTGACAGATGAAGATGCAAGAATGAGGTTATGTGCAAGATATGCAATGAAAGTGCAAATATGCAGTGACAATGAAAAGTATGCAGTAAAATGCAGAAAATAAGAGCAAAGATAAAGAGCAAACAGCAACAGCGGCGCCAAAAACTTGGCTTTAATATTACAAGCCCACAATTAAAAATTGGAAGCCCACAATTCGGGTTCTCTTAAATGGGTTACCTTTTAAGCACAGCCCAGCTGCTCTGATATTGTTGCAAAAACCCAGTTGGGCTTTAGTTCTTTTCCTTGGTGGCGTCCCAGCAGAGGAAAAACTGGTTCAGAACAGCAGGTCCAACAACAAATGAAGTGAAGCAGATGCAGATGCAAATGCTATGCAGTGAAATGCAAAAATAGCTAATAAAACAACAAGAAAAACACAGTACCAATCCCCGGCAGCGGCGCCAAAAACTTGATAGCAAAAGGAATATGTCCTAAAACTACGTTTTATCCTAACCTGCAAGTGCACAGGATCTAAAGTAGAAAGTGAATAAGCAGGGGTTTGTCCACAGGGACTTGGAGGGAGCTATTGTTGTTTTCCTAAATTTCCTAAACTAAGTGACAGTGGGAATGAAGGTGTGATTCTAGGGTTAAGATTTCCCTTTCACCTAACTAGTTCACCTAGGTTAAATCCTTGTCCCTAATGGACAAGAGGGTCTAGTTCAAGCTAGTCTCTTGACCAGGGAAATTCATGTGGCAAGTTATCTAACCTAAAATCCTTAGATTAACCCCTAGCTTTTTTCCTATCTGATTAAAGCATAAACAATCACAGGTTATTTAGGTTTCTAGGTCTCTAACTAATATGGCTGGTTAATCCCTTAGAACTACCACTAACCCCTAGCATCAGTGGTCTTTTTACAGCACCACTAATCACAAGTCAGTGAGGCTTTTAGGAATTTAGCTAGCCTAGACTATTTTGAGTTCTACAAGAATCAACCTAAAGGCTAACCAACATGGCTTAAGGGTCTTCTCACCCTAGTGGTGGGTTTAGAACATAAATAACATTTGAAGATAACAATACATTGAATTAGGCAGTAATTGAACTTGGAATTGAAAGTGAAACAAAGAACTGAAAAAAAAAACTACACAGTTGGGGAACTGGATAGTCCAGTTCTCCCAATTTTGACACTGGCTAGTCCAGCATGCCCTCTACAACACAACATACATCCTATTTATACCCAAATTTTTAGGGTTTACAATTTTCCCCCAAATTGGCAGTTGAGATTAGGGTTCGACTTTACCTAATTTGATGGCACAATCTCTCCCCCATGCGTCGACCCATTCTTCCTCTGACTCTCCTGCTCCATTCCCATGTGTCAATTGCTACTCTAGACTCGCCTAATCGATTGATTTTTCTTCTAGGGTTTCAGAGAAAGGTGAGAAGAAATATCAATCAAATAGGGGGCTAGAAAGAGGGGGTGATGATGGTAGTGATGGGTTTAGGTTTAGGGTTGGTTTGGTGGCGTAGGGAGTGGTGGTGGCGAGGTCAGAGCAGGTGGAGAAGATGGAGGTGGTTCTGCACAGGGTATGGAGGAGGAGAGGTCGATGGAAGAAGGGGAAGGGGATGTTTGGTAGGGGTATATGGCTCGGATGTTATGGTGTTGAGCGGTTTCAGCGAGGGAAGATGTTATGCGATCTGCGCCGTAGGATGAGAAGATGGTAGGTAGATCTGACGGCGATGCGGAGGCAAGCGATGAGCGACCGTCGGATGAAGGGATACAACGAAACGAACGGCACTTGGTGGAGTTAGGTACTGTAGTGTAAAGCGGAGATATCAAACTTTGATGCACAGCAAGGGAGCGACCGTAGGATGCTTCTGAGAACTGTTTTGACGGCTGAAAACGCAAGCGGATATGGATTTGGGTTAGGCTTTTGGGTATAGAATATGGGTTTAAGAAATGAGTTTGGGCTTGGGAAATCTTGAGCCCACTTCTTCTTTAAGAACAAATCTTCCTTCTTGAGCCCATTTCTAGTCTTTTGGGTTTATGCGCACCATTCTTCGCGGCTTCCTTGCGTAATTTCTTCCGGCTTTTCACTACTTTTCTGCTCTTTTCGCTCCGCAGTTCATCCAAACTTTATTTATTACCTAAAAATGCAAAATTAGTTAATAAAAATATTTATTCTTGAAAACAAAGAAAATACAGAATATGGGATAAAATGTAGAATTAATGCACAAAAGATGAGTTAAATGCCAACAAAAAGATATATAAATATGTATTTTTTAGGACTCATCACATCCTACATGGTTTATGTGATACAATCATTTGGTTTAGACTTGGAATGTTTCTTATGATTATTTCAATAACTTGAAAATTGTTTTGATGTTAATAGTGTGTGAAAACGGATATTGTCATCCTCTAAGAAAGTTTCAATGATTGAAATAGAGTTTAGAACACTTAACCAACATTGGATTATAGACATGTTATACACTCTTGCATATATGTGATCCATGTCTGGGAACCATAGTATGCATACCCGTAAGCATACCTGTTGGTTTGAGAAGTCCGGGAAATATTGTATATATTTGCACCTTTTTATTGGCATTTAACTCATCATTTGTACACTAACGCTCCATTTTATCCCATATTCTGTGTTTTCGTTGTTTTCAAGAATAAATACTTTTCTCAATTAATTTTGCATTTTTAGGTACTAAATAAAGACTGGTTAACTCACGGAGCGAAAAGAGCAAAGAAACGGCAAAGACTCCCGCAGAAAGGCAGCGAAGAATGATGTTTGCAAGAGCCGGATCAACTAGAAGTGGGCTTGAAGAGGAAGAATTGTCCTTAAAGAAGATATGGGCTTGGCATACCCAAGGCCCAAAACCCATTTCCATATCCTAAAATCCAAGCCCAAACCCGCTTCTCTCTTTAGCCGTCAGATTGGATCCATTCCATCATCCAACGGTCGCTTCATCAGAGTACATCGAACTCTGAAGTCCCTGTCTAACATCATAGCACCTAACCCCGATCTTCGCCGTCAATTTTGATGTATCTCATTATCCAACGGTCGCTGCACATCCATTCCATCGCGCCGTTGGATCACTCCATCACCTTTTCATCCTACACTTTTCATCACCGATCATCAAATTTTGATACACCCGCTCAACACCCTAGCACCAAATATATTCTCCCAAAACCATCGACTTCTCCTCTTCTTCCCAAATTTCTCCTTCTTCCTCGACCAACAGACCTGCAACACCATTCTTCCCCTTCTTCTCGAGCTTCACCATCACTACCTTCACCCGCCACCACAACAGACTAACCCTAAACCCTAGCCTCTCTCTAGCTTAGTTTTAGCTTCTCGCAAAGACGCTACAACCGAGAAAGAGAGAACTAGGGTTTGTAGCAGAGGCGATGTAAGAGACAATTGGAGCAGGAGGAGTAATAGAGAAGGAAGACAAGACATGGGTCGAGGGGGAGACAACAAAAGCAGAGACGGGTGAGCTTTAATTTTAATTTTCAATGTAAAACCTAAATTGGGAATTTTGGGGGAAACTGTTAAGAACCCTAATTTTGGGTATAAATAGAAGATGGTATTGTGTGTGAGTAGGATTCATGCATGGGCTAGCCAGAGCACCAATAATGTTAGTTTTAGGTTTTTACTTTTTTTGTTTCAATTCTAATTTTAATTCACAGTTCATGTTCTAAGTTGTTCTGCTAGGGTTAGATGAAACCCTAATTTGCTATTTGCTGTTCATGTTCATGATACTAACCTTGTTATGCTTAATTGTTTAGGATGGAATTTAGTCTTCAACACTTAAGTTTCACAGTGTATGTAATGCATCCATTGTAGTTAGATTTATTCGGTGTTGTAGAACTGCAACTCATACTTAACAGTATATATGAACCTTTTGATTAGTTGTACCTTGAAAAGACAGTTAATGCTTAGGAGGATTATCTTAGTTGTGATTGAATCATCCATATCAGATTGACCTTATATATGTAGAGGATTGACATCCCTTTCATTATCAGTTGTAAGGACAAGGTTAGTGTTAGGATCAGAACAAGTAATGTAAATTAGTGGTGGACTCAAAGGCCCTAGTATACTTCCCATTGTTTAGCTCTTGTCACTGCCACTTTAGGAAATTAGTTAGAAAAACACAAAGAAATAGCATTACACCCTCCTTGTCCCTGAGGACAAACCCCTTCTTACCTCACTCACTACAACTGACCATGTATACTTGCAGGTCTAAGTTGTAGGTTCTTTTAAAACCACACCAAGTTTTTGGCGCCGCTGCCGGGGACTCGGTAGCGGTGTGATTATTTCTTTTCTTCCACTTTATTGATTTTTAATATACTGCTTGTATATATGTGTTAGATTTTTGGTTTTTCCGTTGTTAATAGTGTTAGATGTAACTAGTTTATTTGATCTGCCATTTTGTAATAGTTTAATAACATCATCATTCCACTTCATCTTAGTTGTAGTTTATCTGCCATTTTGTATTTGTTAACTTAGCATCACTGCATTTTCATTTTCACTGCACTTTCATTTTCCCTGCATTCCACTTCATCTTGGCTTACTGTTTGTATATATATGTTAGCTTAGCCTGCCATGTGTTAGCTTAGTCTGCCATGTAACATAGTCTGCCTCATTTGCATACTTAGCAAACAGTAACCTTGTGTATATATGTGTTAGCTTTCTCTTTGTTCTGTCACCTGCATACCTGCAAAGCATCACTGCATCTGTGGCTTTGCCCATTATCTGTGGCTTTGCTCATTTTGTCATCGTTTGTAGCTTTGCCCTACCCTGTAACTGCCTGCTTCCCAGTCTTGGCCTTACCACAACTGCATTTGCTACTGCATTTGCTTGGAGTACTTGAGCATTAAGTCTGCATATTGACCATTGGGTCATTTTTGGTTCTATAACAAGTGCAACTGTGAAGTTTAACATACTGTGAATGCTTGAATGTGCTGCTGTCATCTTGAATGCCTGAAATCTGTTGCTGCGAATGTGGTATGGTGCTGTCAACTGTGAAATTTGCTGAAATTTAATGCCGTGAATGCCTGAGTTAGCAGTGTCATCTTGAATGCATGAAATTTGCTGTTGTGAGAACTAATTCTCTCTTCTGAAAACCACCAGGTACCTGCAACTGCTGTGCAAAACAAGGAGAAGGAGAAGCAGAACAAAACTGTTCTAGTGCCTCAAACAGGTGGTGTGGTGATGTGAAGAAAAGAGCTGAAGAAATTCTTGGTTCTTCAACATTACTCGAAATCTTCGTCACTTCCGATTACTCCAATGATCCCAAAGGTTGTAAGTTTAGTATCACCGTTGTTGAAAATCCGTAGTCATAACAATGAGAAAACAAGAATTCTCAATCATTGTTATATAGTGTCATAGTATTATTATACAACATCAAAGTTCAATTGTATCACAACTTCGACAATAATACTATGGTGATATGTATCATTCCCCCTAGTCAGTACTCCATCTCACATGGAAACCACTCCCCCTTACATAATGATCCGAAAACCATATGTATTTGTAGTGTGAACTACACATTAATTCTCCCCCTTTTTGTCAATAAAATTGGCAAAGGTACGAAAAATAGTGGGATTCCTAATGAAATTTCCATAGAGACATTTCATGACCAAAAGCAAGTACATATCAACGTTTTTAGATGCAATCATATAGCCGAAGCTAACTGCTTTCATCAAGGAGTTTATAAAGATACAAGATAACCCCTATAATATTCCACAGCCGCACTCCCCACAAAGATTTGGCAATTAAGCACAAATTCAATTAAGAACTCTCCCCCATAAAATGTCATTCCCGAAAGAACAACAAGAGCGACCTTACTTTCACAAGAAAGGAAGGAATTCTTTGGACATTACAAATCACATACGAATATGAATTTGAATCCAAAAATACTCAATTAAATCAACCACAAGAAAACCCATAATTCATTCAATCGGAATGCACAACTAAATTACCACAACAGTGTGATCAATTTAATTGGTCATGCTCGACATAAGAGAACTTACGGAGCCGCATAGTATATACATAAAATATGGATCAGGGAAGATCAAGACTGAGGAATAGACAAGGATTCATTCTATTTTCCATCACTAGTTGCACAATGACATATAATAGACATAATCCTCGTAAACAAAAGTTCATCCTATCTTCCATCAATACTTGCATAATGACATAATAGGCTTAACACTTTTGTAATGTCAAAAGTTCATTCATTCTTTTATCAATACATGCATATCGACATATGAAAGACTTAACTTTTGACAAGGTATGGGACGGTCATAGTTCACGGACGCAAACACACATATCCCACAACAAATTTGCAATATATAAAACCATAAATATTAATATTGCAAAAATCATCTTCCAAACAACTTTTTAGAATTTAAACAAATAAACCTAAAAACATGAAGATGAAAACGTTGGATAGCTATGTGTAATCACAATAATGGCTATTCCAAACTCTAATTATTCTTCTAAATAAAACAAGAAAATAAGATTTACTAGACAAATAACTCTTTAGAGAACATGATCTGGAAAACGCTAAACCCGGTCAGCAACTAGAGATTGAACATGGACGAGCTCATCAGTTGCTTTCTTCAGTTCGTATTTCAGAAAATCAAGATTCCTTGTTGTAATTCCGAGTTGTTCACGTACGACCTCAAAATCTCGAAGAAGATTTCCTACCAGTGGTGATGACATCTGAACTGGTAGTTTGTTTTCATGATCACCAGCATGATAGCAGGTAATGAAAACAGGCTTCTTGTGAAACTCGATAGGCTTGCCTTTCTCATCATTATCTTCCTTGTTGCATCCATCCATTACGTACAAAGAAAACAGGTGAACCTTTTGACAATACAAAACGTATATGTACCAAAGCTGAGTATGATACATGTATATATATATGAGTGTTTCTTAGGAAACCCTACGGATACTCGTAGACGTTCCGTGTGGGTCCGATGACCGTGCACTTATGGTTACAACCTTGGTACGAGACCAAAGGTATGATGGAGCAAAATTTAGAAAGGATCTTGAAACTCAAGAATCATTTTAAACAAGGGATGACTTTCTTAGTTCAAGAGAACATAAGAGAATCATTTGAAAGAAAAAACAAGGCAAACAACAAGAATTTGTTCTCAAGAGTAAATGATCAACTTATATCATGTAAAGTACTGGAGCAAGTCTCAACAGTTTAATGATCATTGTTTTGTAAAAGAAAATATAACAACAACTACTTTCTCAAGACATACAGGATTCTTGAGAATTATAAGCATCCTTCCATATTTCAAGAAGGATGCTCTATAGAGTAGTCATGTTGTGTTTTGATGAGCTTTTTGCTCATCAAGGATACTGACTTCTTCTCTTTTTCCTTCTTGAAGATTTTCAGAAAAATCATTAGGATTAGTAGAAAAAGATTTAACCAGAGGGGAACAAGGAATACCTGAACTTGTTTCTTTCCTTGTCTTTTTGATGCTTTGCTTGAGTCTGTTTATACTGATTTTGAGCTTCGAGACTCGACTATTGATATGAATAAAATCTGGAGCAGACACCTCGGGTTTACTGTCTTCTTTAGAAGGGGATAAGGAATTTGGATTTTCTTTCTTCCTCCTATGTATTTTTCTTTTCTCAGAGTTATTTAAGAAGCCAGTTGTCCTTCTGTCGTTCTTCCTTCTACTAGTGTAGGCGTTTTTAGTCTCAAAATCACAATCAAGAAATGTCTTATCACCGTATTTCTCTTGATTGCCGAAAATGCCTTCTACTCCACCAAGATGAGAAACAGGTTTAATAACTTCTTTAGACATCCATACAAGAATGTTGTGAAGTTTTTCATTCCTTAATCGAAAACGATATCTTCGTTCAGGATGTCCTTTATTTCCGCAATAATAGCAGTTAAAGGACTTGGTCTTCACTGTTCTCGTGTGAGTATATTTTGAAGAAGCAGAGTCCTTGTTTCTAGGACTGTCGGCTGCTTGAAAAGTTTTTTCACATGAAGAGTTTTCATTAGCATGAACGAAATTAATCTTACCAGTATTTGGAGCGTATATTCCCTTATAGCCCATACCACGTGTATCTTGATGTTATTTACATGCTCCAAGCATATAAGATAATTTTGTAGAGCTAGAATTAAACCTTTTCAGATTTTCTTCCAGTGATTTCACCTTATTAAGAGCAGCAGCGAGATTAGTCTCTAACGATTTCTATATGGCGAGGAGACTGAGTTCTTTGTCATTAAGGTATTTTTGTTGAGAGCCATATCTTGATTCAGATTCCGCAAGTCTTTCTTTCAACACAAAGAGATTTTGAAGAAGTTTGTCACACTCGGACCTTTTTGATCGAACTTCTTCTTCTCGATCTTTAACGATATATTGTAAAACTTTATCTCCACAATCATACCCTTTAAAAAGTTTTCTCAGTTTTCTGTTTTCTTGACAGAGAGGTGCCATGTATTTACTCAAGCAAGTAGTTGACTTCTTTTCTTTCAAAGCATGGTCAAAAAGCTTGATATATTGAGAGACTTCCTCATCAATACTTTGTCCTCCTTATGAATCATTGTCATCTGAAATATCATCTAACTGTTCATCAAGAGATTTTTCCCAGTTAAATGCAGCTTCAGTCAAAGGACCAGAAACAGAGTTTTTCTTAGAAGCTTCAGGACTTTGAAGTTCACAAGGATGACTCTGAGCTGATGTTGCGTTATCTGAGATATCCTTATCGTCCATAGAGTCAGATCGCTACAAACACAGACTTGTAAGGTCTTTAGACGTGTTTGCCTGCTCTAATACCAATTGAAAAGGCGAGGGTCTAACAACCATAGCCAATATTTCAATTAGCAATCTGTATGGACTAACTCCAATATACTTTTAAGAGAATCAACTAGACAGTCAGTCTCAATCTTAATAAAAGTATATCAAAGAGTTATATCTCTCTTTCTCGATCCAATACTTACTCAAGCAAATAGAAATCTGCGAGTATAATTGAATACAAGAGAAATCACTTGAATGGTACCAAAGACCAATGTTCAAGTATCAATCAACAACCAAAGGTTGGATTTCCCAATTGATTGATTCAACGCACGACCTGTGATATTTCAATTATATAACAAAATATAATGCGGAAAAAAAATAACACAGACACTAGAAGTTTTGTTAACGAGGAAACCACAAATGCAGAAAAACCCCGGGATCTAGTCCAGATTGAACACACACTGTATTAAGCCGCTACAGACACTAGCCTACTACAAACTAACTTCGATCTGGACTGTAGTTTAACCCAAATCAATCTCATACTGATCCAAGGTACAGTTGCGCTCCTTACGTCTCTGATCCCAACAGGATACTACGCACTTGATTCCCTTAGCTGATCTCACCCACAAATAAGAGTTGCTACGACCCAAAGGCGAAGGCTTTAATACACAAATCTGTATCACACAGAAAAGTCTACGGTAATAGATAAATATGTCTCCCACAGAAATACCTACGAGTTTTTGTTCCGTCTTTTTATAAATCAAGGTGAACAGGAACCAGTTGATAAACCAGACTTATATTCCCGAAGAATAGCCTAGTATTATCAATCACCTCACAATAATCTTAATCGACTAGCGAAAGAAGATATTGTGGAATCACAAACGATGAGACGAAGATGTTTGTGACTTCTTTTATATCTTACCTATCGGAGAAATCAATCTCAAGCCAATCCTTACGATTGTACTTAGTACGATAGAAACAACAAGATCAGATCACACAACTACAAGAAAAATAGTATCGGTCTGTCTTTACAATGAAGTCTTCAAGTCGTTAACATACAAGGTCTCGGTAGAAACCTAAGGTTAAAGGAGAATCGACTCTAGCTAATACAACTAGTATCACACATGAGGTGTGGGGACTAGGTTTCCCAATTGCTAGATTTCTCCCTTATTTAGTTTTTCAAATCAGGGTTTGCAATCAATGTTAGCTTAGTAACAAAGCATTCAATATTCACCGTTAGATGAAAACCTGATTAGATTCAAGCTAGTATATTTCAACCGTTAGATCGAAACTTAGCTTGTTACACATAAATGAAATGCACGTTTATCTAGGTTTGTGTAACCGTACCCAAACATGTACATCTAGTTGGTTCAACAGTAGTTAACCAAATGGTTAGCCATATGAGCACTTTCATATCAACCATATTCTTCTTTACCACAACTAGTTCAAATGACTCAAATGAACCCGTTAGAGAGTTGTTCAATTGCTTAGATCTTTATAATAGACACAATTGAAACAAAAATGATTTGATTCACTCGAATCGATTCATGAACTTTACAGACACGGTTTGCAAACTTGCATTCCTTAGTTTATATACGTTTAAGTTCACGAATAATCGTTTTTAGAAAATAACCAACTTAAGTACGCGGAATGGTACGCGGACTTAAGTACCCGGAATAAGTTTGTTTTCAATTCACAATCTCCAGCAAAAATTCTCGGGATGAGAACCTCCGACAGTACGCGGACTGGGTACGCGGACTCTAGTTCCAGTTTTCCTGATCAGCAAAGTACGCATACTTTGGTTCAAGGAATAAGGACTTATACATGTATGAGTTACCACACAATGCTTATATCCAACCATGGTTATATAATCTAAACTCTCATTTCAATCGTTGAAACATTCTTATAGGACGTTATATATTTGTTGTTCACAAACCATTTTTCGTCAAAGCCATTTTCAAGTGATTGAAACTTAACATGACTTTCGTCACTAGTAAAGATGAACTTGGCCAAAGCGAAAGCTTACCAACACATATTTCGAGAAATAGATAAGCGAGATAAACTCAGCTCGAAATAGCAAATGTGTATAATCAAAGTCTATATAGCAAAACGAATTTTGTCTCAAGATAGGAGATAGAGTAGATAGACTTTTGAGTGATAGATAAGTTCAAGTCTCCACATACCTTTTAGTCGATGAAGTTGCACCAGTTCCTTGAATAGTTCTTCGTCTTTGTATGATGATCCCCATGGAGTCTTGAGCAGAACTACACTTTCTATCCTAGTCTGAGACTTAGATAATATTAGACTATAAATCAAGACTTATAGTTTTGATCACTAATATTGACAAACATGCTTGAGATAGCAACACATGCGAGTTCAACCGAGCAGTGCTCTAACAGTTAATGTCCAAATAAATTCTTCTTTTCTTGTCAAAGTAAGGTCACTCTTGTTTAGAGCTGGCAAACCAGCCAAAAACCCGCAAGTTGACCCGGCCCGGCCCGTGAAAACCCGCGCCCGTCCCGGCTGGGTCCTAAACAAGCCAGGCGCGGGTTGGAGAAATAGCGGCTTGTGAGAAAACGGGTTAGCCCGTCCCGGACCGTAAATCCGCGGGTTAACCCTGTCAACCCGTCTGCTCCTAATAATTTCCATCGTATGACTATTACATTTAATCATGTTCGTTCGTTTACGATATAAAACTAAAAAAAAAAACTAGAAATGATTTTATTTTCTTTCTTCTCCACTCTGCTCTCTGCACCTCCTAGCACCACCTCAATCTTCTTTTTTCTTTCTTCTCCGCGTCTGTTCTTCTTTGCATGTGTCAATTGAGGCTTACCAATAATGGATTTAAGCTCGATTAACTGATATGGGGATTTACTTCTTCATTTTTATTTTTCTTTCTGTTTTTGGGTTGAGTTTTTGTTGGATGACTAATGTGGTTTTGAGTTGGAGATTGGAAGTGAAAGTGAGTGATTAAGTGTGGGTTTTAAACGTAGAATATGAAGAAGAAGATTATCATACTAATATTTAGGGTTAATTTAAGTGAAGAACTGGAATTGGGAAATCGAGAAGAAATTAGGGCTTCAATTAAATTTGGGGTTTTATGAAATTGAGAAGAGAATTGAGTTAATGATAGAAGAAGAAGACTAGGGTTGTGATTCAATTTAAGTTATTGGGTTAAGATGTATTGAATTCCTACAATAACTTTTGTGGCAGTACTCTTCAGTGTTTATGATTCATCTTGTTTGATTTTTCTTTTTATACATATGCACTAGTTTGTTTTTGGTTAGCAATTATAGGAAACTGACAGTAATTATACTGATGTTGGTAACTAATAGCATCAAGGTATATAAAGATTGAATATCTATAGAAAAGACGTTTCGAGGGGCTACTTAATATTACTAGCAGCTGACTAATAATCCCATTCCTCGCCCCCACATATACTACTGATTAGTGTTTACTTATTATTGCATCTACAATTTGGTTTGGTAAACTAATTGGTAATTGCATGGTATTTTCGTTGCTATTGTATTAAATGATAACTAGTAGTGTTTTTGTGTACTGAATTGTTGCATTTCTTATGTTTCAGAGGGATAATCCGGCGTATCCTTTTATATGCCTGAGTTTTGAAACTGTCGATAAATGAAGCTTACTTAAGGCACAGTGGAAAGAGTTCTTGCTGCAATTGAAGCAGTGATGGGTTGAGCACTTGAGCTGAAAATGGAGTGATTAGATGTATGTTAGGTGTTACAAGGAACGATTTGAAAGGCCTGAAAATGGTTCAATGAAGTCTAAGATGGATATTGAGATTTAGTATTTGGGAATTTTTTGTAATTTTTGTTTGATCCTTGTAATTTTTCATCAATTAAGTTAATAAATTTTTGATTTTATTTTTTAATTAAACAAGCCGAGCTAACCCGTGAACCCGCAAGCTTTACCCGTAACGGGCGCGGGTTGGTCACAAGCTAGCCCCGACCCGCCCGTTTGCCAGCTTTACTCTTGTTGTTCTTTCGGGAATGACATTTTATGGGGGAGAGTTCTTAACTGAACTTGTGCTTAATTGCCAAATCTTTGTGGGGAGTGCGGCTGTGGAATACAGTAGGAGTTTTCTTGTATCTTTATAAACTCCTTGATGAATACACTAAGTTTCGACTATGTGAAATCATCGAAACAAAGTTGATATGTTCACTTTTAGTCATAAAGTATCTCTATGAGAATTTCATTATGATCCCACTAGTTTTTGTACCTTTGCCAATTTCTATTGACTATAAGGGGGAGAATTAATGTGTAGTTCGCACTACAAATACATACGGTTTACAGATCATTATGTAAGGGGGAAGTGGTTTTCATTGTGAGATGAAGTATTGACTAACGGGGAGTGATACATATCACCGTAGTATTATTGTCAAAGTTCTGATACAATTGGACTTTGATGTTGTGTAATAAAACTATGACACTGTATAACAATAATTGTGAACAATTGTTTTCTTATTGTTATTGCTACGGATCTTCAACAGATTTGAAAACGTTCAGAATCACTAGAGTACTTGGAAATGACGAAGATTTTGAGTAATGTTGAAGAACCAACGAAATCAAGCATTTGGATGAGAAGCTACAAAGTTTATTTATTTTGTAATCCATATGTATTGATAGTTTTGTCACTAAAATTGACAAAGGGGGAGAATTTTAGAGCACTTCTCGGTCAAACTCTCAAGCGTTGCTATCTCAAGCTTGTTGTCAAGTTTAGTTGCCAAAACTATAAGTCTTGATTTCTAGTCTACTTATAGCTATGCATGTATCGGATTATGATAGAATGTGTAGTTGAGCATTAGACTTCACGACGTTCATCGATTGAAGACGAAAAACTACTAAGGGGAGCTTGTGTAGCTTCATCAACAAAAGGTATATGGAGACTTGAACTCATTTACCACTCAGAAGTCTATTTATATTCTATCTCCTATTGAGACCAAAGTCGTATAGCTATATAGACTTTACATTATACACATTTGATATTTCGAGTTGAGTTTAGCTCTGCGAATACCAATATTCCGCGGAGCACGTGTCACGATCTTAGTGGTCGCATACAAGATAACTGTGTAGCCCTCGCTTGATAAGTGCATATTTCACATATATTTGGTGTCAATTCCATGTTAGTAATTGCTTATATTCTTGCAAATTATTGTATATTACGTTTGTTTTCTATTATTTTTGTTCATTAGGTGAATCATCCAAAAGAAGTGAATTTGCACTTACATTGTGCAATAAAAGAAGTTAGCTAAAAATGGAGAAATTCCAAAGACCAAGTGGAACTCGCTCGAATCCAAGAGTTATTGATGTCATCTCGAAGAGGACGAAAAGGCGAAGCCAACGACGAAAGAATGGAGTTATTCTGACATCGTATGAGGAAATTATGGGCGTCCGATGCAAGTTAAAGTTGCGACAACACAGAATCGTTAAAGGCGCCCGACTGAATTACCTAAGGCACCCAAAAAATAGGAATTGCACTGTCAGTCATCCAAAACTGACAGGCTGAGGAATGAAGTTGTTGTTGTTGGAGGTTATTGTTGCTGCTGCCAATATCGGCATCTGTGGTGTTAGTTGAATGAAGCAGGCCAGGATGATCATGATGATGTTCGAGATGAAGGTTGTTGTGGATGGTGATGGCGGTAGTGATTGACTCAAGAAAGTATTGGCGATGGTGGACTGTGATTGAGAGTTTGGCAGTTGACGGGTTATGGAGCTGTGTTGCTGCCATTATCGGATGGTGATGGAATTCGAAATCAACGGCGTTTGATATTCTCATTGACGGACAGGATGATGGTTGTGGATGATTAAACGTTCTCTTGGCTTACCAAACTGGCAGCATTGATTGAGATGATGGAGTTGACTGGTGATGTTGGCTTGCTGTCAGGGATGTGACGGACAAAGAACTCGAGAAGCAATGAAGCTGATGATGAATAATAATGAACAGAGAAGAACTTGAGTTCGACTGGCAGAGAAGTTGGAGCTGTGAACATACAGATCGAAAAAAAAATGTTGGTTGTGGTATTATCGAATGAGGAGAAGGTCATGGCTCGGTGATGGAATAGTTAAAACCGAACAGTGATGGTGTTTCGACAATAACGACTTGTGAAGCTGTCTGCTGCCATTATCAATGGATGGTGATGATCGCTGTCGTATGCGTCAAAAATAAATTACTTTCTCACTAATAAAAATATAAAATATAGCAAGGGCAAGAAAGGATCGTTCCCACAGAGAGGACTAGGTTGTCAATAAGTTTCGGTTTCCTATATAAAACAACGGGGGTTTTCTGATTTTTATATAAACTAAATAAAATAAAAGCAAAACAATGAAAAGTAAACACGTAAATCAAGGATGTGAAATATTGGGTAAAGGTTTCATTTTCAATTGTAAACAAGTATTTAATGTATGATTAGAATTCGTATTTAATCTCGTTATCATCAAAATCCCTAGAATACCTTATTGCAAGAATACTCCGTCAATTTCCTAAATTCATCAACAAACACATTAGAGCTGCGTATGTGAATTCTACCTAAAGAATAACCTAACGCCTTGCGCTAATTAAGTTCAATTCCTATGAGCATTAAGATTAAGAAATAGGCTAATCAATGCAATTTTCATACATTGCGCATGATAATTCGGACAAAGGTCAATTTCTACATATGATTACAAGAGTGTATCACTACAAACCGTAATCATATCATGCTACTCGTATTCAAGGTTATCGCTCGATGATGAACCCTAAATTATCTATAGATATGGATGTATGTTCAATCAATTCTAGACTTAACTAAACAAACATTCAATCATATTGCAATACATCAATCATGCAATTATTATATGCAGTAGAAATCAAACGATAATATTGAGAGAAAACTAATTCATAAAAATCATAACTTGGTTGCAAAATCCAACTACATCTTCAACCAATAAAAATAAATCAACTACTTGGGTTTTTGGAAATCATCACAAAGAGTTTAGAAGAATCTATCATGTGAAACCCTAAAAAGCAAGTAGAAGTCTCCCTCATGGAGATATTTAGGTTTAGAGAAATACTTTTCTATTTATATGCTTCTCCCATTCCAAAAGGATACTCTTTCCAATATTAGATCTTCTCAAAACCCATTTCCAAGTGGTCCACCAAGCCCATGTGTGGAAAATAACCGTGTGAAAATTTTGTCCAAAAACTGTCGCCGGAAAACTGGTATGACGCCGGAACTTGGCCGACAAAGTAGCCGGAAACCATCTTCAGGTGACTGGCTGGAGTCAAACGGGTCAAAGCAAGACCAGCCAATTGAGTCACAACCGAGTCATCTGGTCAACTCAGTCATAGGATGAGTCAGCCGCTATTCAGATAAGTAATGTCTGAGTCAGAGGCTAACTCAGCTAGGCCAATGCCATCTTGCACAGGCCAAACCTGTGATGCGTAATGACATCGCTTCCCTATCTGATGAGCAACACACAACAACTGCAGCACAATTCCATCATCATTTCAAAGCACAATCCTGCAACAACTTGTCTCATTCCATTAACTGCACCAGCATCTTCTCTCCCAGTTCACCTACAACTCAACTGCAATGTAAACTACAACCAACCCCATTCTGCAACTCAAACCATAGTTTAACTCCAGCCATCTCCTGCTCTCAACTGCAATAAATATCTTAGGTCAAGCATGAGGTTTTAACCCTTGATAAACATGATTGTACTCCGCCATTACTGCACTGCAATTTCATTCACCACTGACTCTTAATGCGCCAACTCCGTTATCGCTGCAACAACAGCTCATTCTTCAGCTTACTGAAATTGCACCCATATCCACCAGTTCAACATACTCGGCTCTAACACTCATCTTCTCTCTCGGCTGCTACTGTCATCAATCTTCTGTAGCTCATTGCACTCTTCGCACTTCACAACCATTCCAAAAGACCCATCACTTCAATTCCATCTGACCAACTGCAGAATCATCAACAAACAACTGCTCTTCCCTGTAACCTCAATTCCAGCAACACCATCAGCTGCAAAACTACTTATGCTCCATATGTCATTTCTTGTCAATGTCAAATTACCCCCACACCCAGCTATCGTACCCTCGGCTACAACAACACCAGACTGTACTTGCATCTTCACCGTTGCATCAGTCATTCAACAAACAAGACCACCATGTTTCTGGCACCATCAAACACAACTCCAGTCCAGCTGAACCATTTCCAGGCCATGTCCAGCTCTTGACCTGCAACTCTAGCCAACACTTTGTAACTGCAACCACAAGAACACCATTTCAGCTTTAGTTCCACAACTACCAGAAACAGTTGATGGCATCAACTTCAGATTTCTGTCAAGACCCATCCATTTCAAAGCACAACTTCATTATCTCCCTGAATTCTCGATCAATTACTCAAATCCCATGAACATCAATAGAAACCCTAGTCAAGTACGGCCATGACATCACTAATTTCATCTTCTAACCCGCACTGTCTTGTACCAATCTCCAGATCCACTACCATTACTTGAACTGAAACTTCAATCATTTCACTAGAACATCACCATCACTGCAATTCACACATCAAACAATTTCATTCCTTCTTCCATTCATCTCCAATAATTCATGGCAACATCAATTCCTCTTCACAAATCGAACCCATCTTGCTGCCTCATAGAGAAACCCACTCTTGCTGCAACATCAGATCCCCTTTCTTCCATCTCAAACTCAGTACCAGCAAATCTTCTGATTCTCTTATATCATCACCAAATTCATTAATCATCATCACCAGCAACTGATAATCATCTTACAGTTCTTCTCGGCCTGAAATCACAATCTCAATTCGCAGTAATTGAACCCTAAATTTCATCTCTTAACTCAAACAAATACCCTTAACCCAGATTCAAACCATAATTTCAATTTCTTCTTCTTCTTACCACGACATCAACAACAACCCATTCTTCATTTATTTCATAACGGCAACCACATACCCATCTCTTTAATCTCTCAGACCATTTTTCTTCTCTCCAATTTCTCGATCTGTTTTCTCTGGTTTAACAACAGTTTTCTTTCTCAATTTTGGGGAAAATGATTGAGATGAACAAGAGACAGATTCTCTCAAATTTAGGGTATAGAAATAGGGGTGGTTATTCAGCATCCGGCCACTGCTAAGGGTTAACCATATGGCAACCCCTTAACCTTTGCTGGTTGTCTTTTAATACTTCTCCAAAAGAGAGTTGTCACTTAACCTTGGGTCGGCTCCATATATCACTCGCTTGATTTTTGCACTTCCGGTTCAAATTGAGCGATTTCTTCTTCTTTTTCTCCGTATGACTCCAGAGTACCTAATAACTCAAAAACACACATAAGATACATAATTTACATGAAAACTCGCAAAGAAAGCATAAACAATAGATAATAATTAAGGTGTTTGCAACACTTATCAAATTCCCCCACACTTAGACTTTGCTAGTCCTCGAGCAAATCAAACAAAAGTAATTCTAAAAACATACATACAACTCTGTCTCGTCGAGGCTACGGTTACTCTTAGCATGAATAACAGGCCTTTGAACCCCTAGGTGTCCCTAGTGGACGAGTTATAGTCTCGTGAAGGTTTACAAGAGGTATACCTACAAAACCTATATTTCCAAAATCCAGCTACCTGTGAAAATTTAAGAATGACACTAAATATTTTTATTTATTGGCATACTATCAATGATTACAAGAGGAAGTACCCACTTTCAAATCCAATTCATAAATTAGTAAAATAGCTTCATTCGGAAAGTTGAACACAACCACAATACTCGGAATCTAATCAACCACAATCACATGAAAAGATTAAGAAGATGGATATAGAAAGTAGATGGTGGCGGACTGTTGACTAAGGTGAACGTTGTTTCCCATATCTGTCTGAAGGTCACTGCCAAAACAAACCTAAAAATCCTATTGAATTGAGTTACTGGTCTGAATTCTAATATCAACACAACTGGCATATACAAGGGAACCAGCGGTCGACAAACTTAATTATAGATCAATTCACTGGCATATACAAGGGAACCAGTGATCGATTTTATTCAACACAATAATAATATTTTTTTCTTTTTCTTTTTTCAATTTTTTTTAAATCGACAACATGATTGGATCTTTTGGATCCAAGCGCATGATTCTTGTCAGCAGATTACATGGTAATTCCCATGGATCCTGCATTCCACGCTTTCTTAGGCGACGGATACAGGAAGAACACACACATATTGCTATCCAAGTGTAAATTTTTTTTTCTTTTTTATATGTACACCGTTTGGTCAAATTGGTCTGGTATCTTTTTTTTCTTTTATAATAACCCAATCACTCTATTTCATCCTAGCAGTGATAACAATTCGATGCTGGTGCCCCACCAAATCACTTAGAGAAACAACAGATAAATATGGAAAAATAAAAATAGAACGTGATATGGTGAAGACTCCGAGATATGGTGACAACTATCATGTTATTTATTTCTATATTTTATTCATTTTCATATGAATAGACTCTACTAATGGGTTCCTCAACTCCTACAACCACGATGTTTCCATTAGTGTAGGGCACAAGTTTCTAGACTTAGGAGTTTATCATCTTTTTTTCTTTCTTTTTTTAGTTTTTTTAGTTTTTCTACTTTTTTTTTCTTTTTCTTATAAACACAAGGGAAAACTAACAAAGTTAAAAACTCTATATGAGAACACTCCCCCACACTTAAACTTTACATTATCCTCAATGTAAATCAAAGTAAAGTTCAAGATGGGAAATTCATAACATGATATATATATACACAATAAGAAAATAAAATGCATCATAAAAACTGATACTCCAACTCATAGTTATTTCTGAACAACAGAGGATAAACACTAAACAAGCTATTTAGTTGGCATCTAATCCCAACTCAGCCAATATATACCTCATTGTCAAGAAAAAATCTCATCTACTTAGAAAGCTAGTGTTTATCCTAAATTGTTCAAGAATCTCTAAAAGTTGGAGTTCTGATATGCAAATATCCAAAATAAGAAAATAAAGATAAAAGACTTGAGAAATAAAAAGATTGAGATAGATACACAAAACCAGTGGGTTGCCTCCCATTTAGCGCTTGGTTTGTAGTCGTCAGCCCGACTTGCAAGACGAATTCCCCATACACCAACAATCTGAAAAGTTAGGGATCCTTCCATAGAACCTGTTTTGCAAACACTAGCTTCGCACACATATTAGTAATATAAAACAGAAACGAAGCTATTAACCGATAAAAGTTTCCCCCACACTTATTCTTGTCCACACTTGGAAGTATATAAAGAATATAGAAGTCAGAGATTACCACGGTTTCTTGTTCCAAAACCTGCATAGTATGAGAATCTAGTATCTCTAATGGAGGATATCGCGAAATAAAGTCATTCAACAATATCCTCGAAGCACATACATTCAAACCAATAAGAGATAAAGGAGAAGAATCAATATGCAAAGGGTTAGACAAACCTCGCAGAATCTCTTGTAGCACGGAATCCTCTTCATCCTTGAAAAATTCAAGTGAACTATTCACCTCTTGTATATCATGGTCCTCTATCAAACCTTGCAACCATTCTTCGTCTGTTTGTGCCTTAACCAAAATCTCGGTATCAACACCATCATTACAATCCTTTGCAATCTCAATTGGGTCTTCCACAATATTGGTCATATCGGTTTCATTCTCAACACACTCCTCTTTGTTGTAAGGTACACACTCCACTGCGGATTCAAGTCTCACATAAGGAACTTTTTTAGAACACTCATTGCATCATCCTCAAGCTCTACCTTTTGTATAGGTTCTTGATCGTTATAAAGATCAATGCTCGAGTAAGCTACACTAGTGTCATCATATTCCTTTTCATCTTCACCTTGATCGCAAAAAGACTCCATTGTACACTCCTCGGGGATGTCACCATAAATTGGTTCAAGCGATGTATTTGCATAGTCATCGTCACTATCATAGTCAACATAAGATTGGCTACCACTTCCCAAAGATTGGTCTTTCGCAGAATTTTGCATGTCCTCTTTGTATTCTTCAATGCCTTGTCTTAAATTGGAAACACCTTTTTGAAGCTCTTGGAGTGATCCATCCAAATTTTGAAAATAGTGTTCCATTTGTTGGTAAAGCTCGTTCGACAAGGAAAAAGTAGAATCACTTACTTCAGTATTGCTAGGCCAATTATCTTCCCTTTTAATGGGTGAATGATCATAACTACGATCAGAAATTGGGCCAAACATACTATTAGCATATTCGATCGATGAAACTGGCTCCATGCTTGGTTGTCTACAAACTGACTCCATGTTGACCATAAATTGTTGCATCTCATCTACCAAACTCGAAGAAATATGAATAGGAGTACAACTAGTCTCCCCTCCTTGTGGTTGCTCACTTACATACCTACCGTAAGAAGGTTGATATGTATGAGAATAACTCAAAGGGTACGTAGAATATTGACCATAACCAAAGGATTGGTTTGGATTGTATTCCCCGCAAGGGTGATAATTGTCATAATTTTGTTGAGGTTGATAACCGTACCCATTGTTCCAATATGCTCCGTCCATGTGAAAATAGGTACCTGAAACAAGATTCTCAAAACAAGGTTAAAAAAACAAAAAACAAAACAATAAGAAACCAAAAACAAATGACAACCGCTGCCTTCCCGGCAGCGGCGCCAAAATTTGATCGTTGTCGTATGCGTCAAAAATAAATTACTTTCTCACTACTCAAAATATAAAATATAGCAAGGGCAAGAAAGGATCGTTCCCACATAGAAGACTAGGTTGTCAATAAGTTTCGGTTTCCTATATAAAACAATGGGGGTTTTCTGATTTTTATATAAACTAAATAAAATAAAAGCAAAACAATGAAAACTAAACACGTAAATCAAGGATGTGAAATATTGGGTAAAGGTTTCATTTTCAATTGTAAACAAGTATTTAATGTATGATTAGAATTCGTATTTAATCTCGTTATCATCAAAAGCCCTAGAATACCTTATTGCAAGAATACTCCGTCAATTTCCTAAATTCATCAACAAACACATTAGAGCTGCGTATGTGAATTCTACCTAAAGAATAACCTAACGCCTTGCGCTAATTAAGTTCAATTCCTAGGAGCATTAAGTTTAAGAAATAGGTTAATCAATGCAATTTTCATACATTGTACATGATATATCGGACAAAGGTCAATTTCTACATATGATTACAAGAGTGTATCACTACAAACCGTAATCATATCATACTACTCGTATTCAAGGTTATCGCTCGACGATGAACCCTAAATTAGTTATAGATATGGATGTATGTTCAATCAATTCTAGACTTAACTAAACAAACATTCAATCATATTGCAATACATCAATCATGCAATTATTATATGCAGTAGAAATCAAACGATAATATTGAGAGAAAACTAATTCATAAAAATCATAACTTGGTTGAAAAATCCAACTACATCTTCAACCAATAGAAATAAATCAACTACTTGGGTTTTTGGAAATCATCACAAAGAGTTTGGAAGAATCTATCATGTGAAACCTAAAAAGCAAGTAGAAGTCTCCCTCATGGAGATATTTAGGTTTAGAGAAAAACTTTTCTATTCATATCCTTCTCCCATTCCAAAAGGATACTCTTTCCAATATGGGGAAATTAGGCTCAGGCCCAACCCATGGATAACCCATAATATGAGGCCCTTAATTAAAAAAAGTTTAAATCTAGGCCCCGAGTTTTTAAAAGACCTTGATACCCTTATGCATATTGTCAAGCCCATAATTAAATAAAATTTAAATCTAGGCCCAAAATTATTAAATCTAGGCCCGAAATTATTAAAATACAGTGCGAAGGTGTAAACAGAAGTTACACATGCATATGGCATGTGTAACCAGAAGTTACACATCCTTATGATATGTGTAATGCAAAGTTACACTTGTATATATATGCAAATAAATAGACATAAAAATAAAACACAAAAAAAAAAAGTTATTACTTTAATATTTATTTACAATAATTTCTTAGCATGTGTAACTAGAAGTTACACACGCATCTGTTTAGTGTAATTGAGAGTTACATATGTGTCTATCTAGTGTAACTGAGAGTTACACATGCATCTGACTTGTGTATTCAGCGTCAACTCCAGTTCCAGCGAGACCATTACCACGTTTAAGCAATTAGCTTTTATGAAGTTATCTAAAACCTGAAATATAACAACAAGCAATCAGTATTTATACGATTAAAATGAACAGTACATAAAACAATGTATATTTCAGTTTCACAAGCATCTGACTAGTGTAGCTAGCGGTTACACATGCATCTGAATTGTGTAACTGAGAGTTACACATGCATATAACATGTGTAACTAGGAGATACACATTCATCTGGCTAGTGTAGCTAGCAGTTACACATGCATATGACTAGTGTAACTAGGAGTTACACATACATATTGATATGTGTACCCAAAATCAGTATGTGTAAGTAAAAGTTACACATCTAATTAACATGTGTAACTTGCAGATACACATGCATCTGAATTATGTAACTAGGAGTTACACATGCATCTGACTTAGATATGTCACTGGCATCGGAAATGTGTTTGTTGGATAAGCTACATGTGATGTTTCGTTAGCTATTGCGGTAATTCTATTCTCTTATGATGATTGAAAAGGAATATACAAATGCATGTCTTGAAGTTTACCTTCAACAAACTTGACTGTTTCAAATTTCAGTAACAATCTTGCTCAAACAAATAAGCTACATGTTCTGTGATTCTCATTACCTTAAGTCAATCTATACTTCTGTACCTTCGCAAAAGATAATTTAATTCAATATAATCTTATAATGCTTGTCCATGAATGCAAGTTTCTGATTTTCAATTGCTAAGACATGAAGCAAAGTATATCTTCAGTGTTTCTGTTTTCAATTACTAGGACAATATTGACCAAATGAATTTTCAGAAAAATAAGGATCTTAATAACTATATACATTGTTTACGTGTACGTGTGGATTGCAGGGAGTGGTGGTGTTGATAATGATACCAAAAAAGTGGTTAAGCAGATGAGGATGGTGTTTTCGAGTGAGCTTCAGGTAAACATGACTCCATAAAATTTGATTGTGATTTCCACATTTCTAGGTATCTATATATGTTGGCATATGGATGTCTAACTGCTAGTTATCTGAAACCTGTAACTAGCAGGATGTGTAACTGCTAGTTACACATCCTGGGATATAAAGTTTATGTTATGTATATTGCAAGTCCTTATGAAAAGGTATATCATGCATATTAAAATGACTAGATAACATTGTTCAACAGTTGCTTTATGGCCAGCTTGTTCTCAGTAAAGGACCATCATTCAGTTTGGATGATGATCTAGCAGTAACTACCAGGATGTGTAACTGCTAGTTACACATCCTGGGATATAAAGTTTATGTTATATATATTGCAAGTTCTTATAAATACATCTATAACAAGCTTGGTAATACCCAAATTCCACCTTCGTAAATCTAATCAGATCGACGAAATCAATCAGTTCAGCTACAAAATGAGATACCGATCAATATAGCTTCAATTTTTACATGTTTAATATTTAATTGATTCATACATCCTAATCTAAGCTTAATGAGACATAACTTACACCATAAACACAATAAACATTAACACTAGCTCTCTCCCTATCTTGTATTACCATGTGAATACCAGCACTAGGTCCAAATAAAAACATCCTCTCTAAAATTAACATAACCATCACCATGAATTACTTCAACAGCTACACAGACACAAGCGTTCAAGGCCATGTTCAATATGCAGTCACCAAAAGCTTTAAATGTAAATTTTTACACCCATCAGTTCAGAACAATCCCATCAGTTTTTTACACCAAACACCATAACTGGACATATCACATTCCTTATGAACACTAACCTGATCCCAAAAAAATTTCTACCACATATACATGGATATAACACATACATTTTCCCAAAATTTCACAGCAACGTAACGGTTGTAATTTTAATTATAACTGATTCTCTATGTTTTTCTCAGGCTGGATTCCTACGGACACATCTGACAAAGTCAGTTGGTTGGAGTACTTCTGAAACTCCAATTCAAGTGAAATTTTTACAGCGAACTCTTCACCTAAATGGGTTACTTCCATTAAAATTTCAAAGAATTCTATGTAGTATAACTAAAGAATTTCAGGTTTTCAGAACTGTTGAATTACAAAAAACCTACAGAAACAGTCTCTGAAACACAGGAGTTTAAGTGACGTCTCCTGGTCTGATCCTTCTTAATTTTTGGTCGAGTTGTGACAACACATTAACGTATAACATATTCAAAAATCACAAAGATCCGATGGTTGGATCTCAGTTTGAGAATCAATCAGTAACTAACTTTTCTATAAAATTGTAGGTCCATCTATAACTCACAGTAACATATTCATTCAAATCCAATGCTAGCGTGCATTTTTGCCTTAGTCACCATCATATCTTCACTCCCTTCTTCTGTAAATTTCATTTACAACCAACCATATCACCACCACTAATTTACAATAAATAATACTAGCATAACAAATTTGATTTCAATGACAGAGATACATCAAACTATATAGAATTAGAAGTAAAGTACACAAGATTAAGCAATTCAATCAAAGTTTATAAAATTCATAACAAATACATGGGTAATAGAGATGATGATTCGCTGATTTCGAATCTGAACACCAATTTTCAGTCAAGTCTTAAGATAAACAGATCGATTGATATTCAGTAAGGAAACCTAGAAAAAAAATTGTAACATCTTTCAATATTTTTATCTTAAAAAGCTAAAAAACGATTAAACTGTAACAGATCTGAACTTTGATCATGAGTTCATAGATAAAATTCAGTGAAATCATAACTTCGAAAATTTCGAGAGAAAAAATTCAAAATTAATAACATATAACTTCAATTGAATTATGAGATAATGAAAAATGAAGCTTATCTGCACGTCGATTTGATTTCGTAGATGAATCTTCAGATGCAGGATTAAACAAATCATCTTCATCTTCCATATGATCTATCTTTTGATCATATGCAATCGATCTTTGACATAAGTGAAATAACAGAGGCATAGACGAAGAAGATGTGATAGATCGTCGTTGTTGCAGTCGAAGATTTGGATGAAGACGAAGAAGATTTGATGCAGTCGAAAATAAATCTCAGGAACCCTAGAAACCATTGTTCTACAACAGAGAGAGATAAAGATGAAAGAGAAAGAGAATAGAGAAATGAAAAGAAGCTTATGGGATTCCCTTGTATAAATACTAAAGGGCAATGTTGCCATTATTAAAGTTCGGAATAATTAATTATGGGCCTGATCTAAAGATAATTTGATTTTTCGGGCCTAGTAATATCATTTTATGAAAGTGTGGAGTTGAGGGTGGAGGATCCATTTTGTGGGGCTTCTATATGTTTGAACCCATATAGTAGGGGGTTCTAGTATTTTTCACTTCCAATATTAGGTCTTCTCAAAATCCATCTCCAAGTGGTCCACCAAGCCCATGTGTGGAAAATACCCGTGTGAAAATTTTGTCCAAAAACAGTCACCGGAAAACTGGTATCATGCCGGAACTTGGCCGGCAAAGTAGCCGGGAACCATCTTCAGGTGACTGGCTGGAGCCGGGAACCATCTTCAGGTGACTGGCTGGAGTCAAACGGAGCACCGGTCAAACGGGTCAAAGCAAGACCAGCCAACTGAGTCACAACCGAGTCATCTGGTCAACTCAGTCATAGGATGAGTCAGCCGCTAGTCAGATAAGTAATGTCCGAGTCAGAGGCTAACTCAGCTAGGCCAATGCCATCTTGCACGGGCCAAACCTGTGATGCGTAATGACAGCGCTTCCCTATCTGATGAGCAACACACAGCAACTGCAGCACAATTCCATCATCATTTCAAAGCACAATCCTGCAACAACTTGTCTCATTCCATTAACTGCACCAGCATCTTCTCTCCCAGTTCACCTACAACTCAACTGCAATGTAAACTACAACCAACCCCATTCTGCAACTCAAACCATAGTTTAACTCCAGCCATCTCCTGCTCTCAACTGCAATAAATATCTTAGCTCAAGCATGAGCTTTTGACCCTTGATAAACATGACTGTACTCCCCATTACTGCACTGCAATTTCATTCACCACTGACTCTTAATGCGCCAACTCCGTTATCGCTGCAACAACAGCTCATTCTTCAGCTTACTGAAGTTGCACCCATATCCACCAGTTCAACATACTCGGCTCTAACACTCATCTTCTCTCTCGGCTGCTACTGTCATCAATCTTCTGTATCTCATTGCACTCTTCGCACTTCACAACCATTCCAAAAGACCCATCACTTCAATTCCATCTGACCAGCTGCAGAATCATCAACAAACAACTGCTCTTCCCTGTAACCTCAATGCCAGCAACACCATCAGCTGCAAAACTACTTATGCTCCATCTGCCATTTCTTGTCAATGTCAAATTACCCCCACACTCAGCTATCGAACCCTCGGCTACAACAACACCAGACTGTACTTGCATCTTCACCGCTGCATCAGTCATTTAACAAACAAGACCAGCATGTTTCTGGCACCATCAAACACAACTCCAGTCCAGCTGAACCATTTCCAGGCCATGTCCATCTCTTGACCTGCAACTCTAGCCAACACTTTGTAACTGCAACCACAAGAACACCATTTCAGCTTTAGTTCCACAACTACCAGAAACAGTTGATGGCATCAACTTCAGATTTCTGTCAAGACCCATCCATTTCAAAGCACAACTTCATTATCTCCCTGAATTCTCGATCAATTACTCAAATCCCATGAACATCAATAGAAACCCTAGTCAAGTACGGCCATGACATCACTAATTTCATCTTCTAACCCGCACTGTCTTGTACCAATCTCCAGATCCACTACCATTACTTGAACTGAAACTTCAATCATTTCACTAGAACATCACCATCACTGCAATTCACACCTTAAAAAATTTCATTCCTTCTTCCATTCATCTCCAATAATTCATGGCAGCATCAATTTCTCTTCACAAATCGAACCCATCTTGCTGCCTCATAGAGAAACCACTCTTGCTGCAACATCAGATCCCCTTTGTTCCATCTCAAACTCAGTACCAGCAAATCTTCTGATTCTCTTATATCATCACCAAATTCATTAATCATCATCACCAGCAACTGATAATCATCTTACAGTTCTTCTCGGCCTGAAATCACAATCTCAATTCGCAGTAATTGAACCCTAAATTTCATCTCTTAACTCAAACAAATACCCTTAACCCAGATTCAAACCATAATTTCAATTTCTTCTTCTTCTTACCACGACATCAACAGCAACCCATTCTTCATTTATTTCATAACGGCAACCACATACCCATCTCTTTAATCTCTCAGACCATTTTTCTTCTCTCCAATTTCTCGATCTGTTTTCTCTGGTTTAACAGCATTTTTCTTTCTCAATTTTGGGGAAAATGATTGAGATGAACAAGAGACAGATTCTCTCAAATTTAGGGTATAGAAATAGGGGTGGTTATTCAGCATCCGGCCACTGCTAAGGGTTAACCATATGGCAACCCCTTAACCTTTGTTGGTTGTCTTTTAATACTTCTCCAAAAGAGAGTTGCCACTTAACCTTGGGTCGGCTCCATATATCACTCGCTTGCTTTTTGCACTTCCGGTTCAAATTGAGCGATTTCTTCTTCTTTTTCTCCGTATGACTCCAGAGTACCTAATAACTCAAAAACACACATAAGATACATAATTTACATGAAAAATCGCAAAGAAAGCATAAACAATAGATAATAATTAAGGTGTTTACAACACCTATCAGGTGACGAGATAGGTAACTGTTGAGCCAGGGAATCATAGAAGGTGGTGTTGATTACGAGTTTGTTATGGAAACTAATGATGATACTGGAATTAATGATGAACGGAAGTTGATGTTGGTGATTGGATTTAATGCTGAGCTCGGGAGAGTAACAGGGAAGGAAGGTTGAGCTATGTTGCAGACAGAGTTAATGGCAGTGAAGAAGAAGCTCGTAATGGTGTTGTTTTTATACTATATGGATGTGGTTGATAGCAAGGAAATGGAACTGAGGTTGAGAATAAGTTCACCTAAGAAATATTGAAGGAAAAGAAGATAGAAAATCCAGCGAAAGGAAGTGATATCAACAGGGAAAGCTATGGAGGGGTTTCTAAACCGTAGCCAAACTCAGGTGGACTTACGGTGACCGTATGAAAACACAAGGAGGTTTACGGTAGAGTTTTACCACCGTAGCCAAAGTCAGGTGAGGTTACGGTCGGAACTTTCAAACCGTATGTCAACTCAGGGAGAAAGAAAGAATTTTCGTGAAAACATAGGAAATATGTTGTCGGATTTGAATTCCCGACAGTTCAATGGCAAGCCACATAGGATCTGGGCTGGACTTCATAATCTTCTGCGCGAGTCCAATAGCGATGTGGGTTGAGTTTATCATGGCCAGATTTGGGCATGTGTTGTTTTGAAATTTTTGGCAAGTGGTCGCACCTATCTCGACCGGGATTTGGTGCACGGGAAGAGCAATATTTGGAATACCTATATAAGAGATTCTTCAAATATTTTTGAGATATCTTTTAATCTATTATCATGTTTAGGAGAGAAGAACACAAGAGAAGAAAAGTTAGGGTTTGGAGCTATTTCCATCACCGTAATTATTTCTTTTCCATTTTATTATATGAAACTCATGGTTTTTGTTAGTACCATGAGTAGCTAAACTTCTTAGTGATTGGGGATGAATTCTAGTTCTAATACATGATTCAATTTAGCATATAAATCTATTCAAAAATTATTCATATGATTATTGTTTGTTTTTACTTTAATAATTTTTATGATTGATTGATAAATTGTTTAGGTGTCCAACTAAGTCAGTTTATTAGTGAATCTAATGCTAGTTGTGACTACTCGTTTTCCCGTAGTCTACGTAATGTGTACAGCTCAGAGAATCAGATACTAAGTAGTATTGATGCCTCTGTTGAACTGATAATGCTAAGTAGTAAAGGGTACTCAAGATCACAATAACAACTAAGAATACGAAGATAATATAAAAGCTGCTAAGTAATCATGAGACACAAGAGATTACGTGGTTCGGCTTTCGTCTACGTCCATGGGATAATGAGTGATTGTTTTGTATTAAGTTATGGTGGTTACAAAGATCTTAAATGCTTCCCAAAGTAATAGAGAGAACCCAAGTTGAAGTAAATACTTAATTTCTAAACATTAAATAGGTATAAGCTTAAGACTAGATCTTCTCTCCTAGATATTGAATTCCCTTAGTTTGTTGGTGAGGTTTGTTGTTTATAGCCCCTTATATTCCAAGTATATCTTTGCTGCCTATGGGTTCATCGTTTCCTGATATACCTTTAGTACAGATGGTACCTTCGTTCGCCGCGTGCTCTCTCCAGTCGAACTCTGCCACCTCAGGTGACCCACGTTCCTTCGGGAACTCCCCAGCCTCAGTACAGATTGTACCTTTGTTCACCGCCAGCCTCTGCCAATCTGGTACCGCCACATCATTTCTCTCCGCGTGCCTTGATTATGCGTGTAGATAAGAGATTTGTGCATTTAATGCTGATTAGATATGTCATCTACCTCTGTCCCTTCGCCAACTTCTCTTCTATAGACTAGGCTTTTACTTCTTTCATCTTAGCCGTGGAGACATCCTTTCTTGGGGCGAGATAAAGTAGATCTACGAAGGTATCCTCTGTTACTTGGATTCCTCTGTATAGCGAGGGCTACACAGTTATCTTGTATGCGACCACTGATATCGTGACACGTGCTTCGCGGAATATTGGTATTCACAGTTTGCCCCTTTTCTTTCATATTCTACCGTTTGGTAGGATTGGAAGAAAACTCCCGTAAAGCCGCCATTTTTGCACGTACCGATTGGGTGGTCCCTGCACGTCCTTTCATGCAATAACTTCCCCTTGAATTTCAGGACATCCAAATTATTGGATTCTCCAGCCGCCTATAAGAAGAGAATAAAGAGGAGGAATTTTCATTAACTCCTTTGCTCCCTCTCGAACTGTCGCTCTCTGTCTCTTTCACAGATATTTTCTTCCATCGTCGACTGTTGATCTTTCCTTTGATAACTCGATCACCATATACACGTAAGTGATACTTTTGCTCTTTTGTTGTTGCTTTTCGCATTTCTCCATACTTGGTTCTGTCTTCTCTTCTTTGATTTGTTGGAAGTTGCTGTTGTGCTTGCATGTGAGAATTTCAATTCTCTTTTACTTGTTCGTGTTGTATGAAAACTTGGGTATGTTCCTATTTATTATTTTGATGATGATTCTGCCATGGTTGTTCTTCGCCTGCAATCTTACTCATGGTGATGAAAATCCTTTGATTTCGTCTTATGATGAGTTTAAACCGCTTCCTTTGGTTGGTTTAGTGAAACCCATGTCCAAAGTATGCTTGTTTTTGCCCCAAATTTGCTTTTGAGTCGACTGTGATTTTCAGTCCGCCATTCTTGATGAGCCATTCTTCCTGCTGGTGTTAGGAATTATGAGACTTCTGAAGAAGCCTATGCGTGAGGGGGAAAGAACCTCTTCGTCTACTGACCCTCCTCCGCCAATGGACCATCTTGATGCTACGCCGTCTCTACCCCTTGAGGATACTGAGGTACCTGCTGGCACTGAGGTGCCTGCTGGTATTGAGATGGCTGTTGTTCCTGAGGCTGTTGCGGATCCAGAGATAGAAGAAGTTGTTGTTGAGGATCTTCCACCTCCTCCTCCTCATTATGAACTTCAAAGGCTGACACTACGTGATAAAGATAGCTATGCCCATCTGTCATTGGTTGAGATCACCAAGTCTTTTCGCCTCCACAAGTTCGAGATCTCATTTGTTAATGGCCTCGATGTGCTCACCGAATCCCTGATCCGGAGTTTTCCTTATGATGAGAATAACCTCCTGATTAGTGTTGGTCAGTTGGCCGCAGGTATGCTCCTCCCTTTGTTCAGTATAAAGGATCCCTTCTACTATGACGTTTTTTCAACCAGGGATGACCCGGTGAACAAAACTCAGGTCCGAGGAGTTATGCAACATATAGGTAACTACTAGTGTGCCCTTAGTGAGAGTTGGTACCGTAGTAAGGGAAAGACCACTTTGAAGTCTTATGACCCCTTTGCTGATGGAAGGTCTATGAAGGAGGATTATACCCCCGCCAACTTCAATGCTACTTACGCTGATGTTATTCAGAAGAGCAATCTTCATCCTTGGAGTGTAGGCCCTCGTCGTATCCATGTTACTGCTAAGAAAATCAGGGAAGGTAACAACCTTCGTCCGCTGGAGGAGATCGATAAGACTGGTTTGACTGTTATCCCTTATTCTGCTAGGCTACCTTTGCCAAAATTTTTCCATATCCATCTTGACCATGATAATCGCTAGGCTCGTACTCCCCTCCATGTGGTGGGTTCTTGGGCCTACGGTTTTACTTTCACAGATCCCCATGTCCCCCGTACAGCTCTTTCCTTGCCTGAGAAGTATGATTGATATCAGCCTTAGGTTTTCAACCCTGCTGCTTCTCATGAGGTAACCTTCGTTTATGTTTTGAAGGCTTTTGTTTTAATATATTTGTTTGATATTCTGACGACTTTCTTTTATAGTCTGCCCCTGCTTCTTCTGCTGGAACTGCTCCAGGTTCTGCTGCTAGGACTGCTCCGGGCTTTGCTGGTAATTCCGTAGCCACCAGGACTAGGAAGAGAAAGGCTCTGGCTGAAGCAGCTACGCCAACACCTGCGGAGGTAAGGATTATTTCCATACCTTTGTGTTTGTAGGTCCCTTAGTATCTTGCCCCTGATACTTAGCTGGCGCATGTGTTTTTCCACAGTCCTCCAAGAGAAAGGGCAAGTTGAAGGCTGTTATTGACCTTGAGGCATCAGATGAAGATCCCAAGGCTGGTGAGGAGGTGTCGGATGATGAAGATATGGAGTATATTGAGGATACTGGCCTCAGCCCTCATTTGGATGATATTGAGGAATATTTTTCCAAGGGTAACCCCAGTCCCATCCCTGCTGGCTCAGTGGAGGGTGAGAACCTCGTGGATGGGGGTGATGCTCCATTTGTTAACCCTGTTAGTGTTCAAGCTCCAGCTCCTACTTTGTCTCCAAAGGTGCCTTCGTTTTCTGCCCCAGGTGGAGCATTGCCTGTTGTCTCGGCTGCTACCGAGGCTGTTGCTGTAGTTTCCAAGAGTCTTCCTTCGTCTCCTGCTACTTCGTTTCAATCAAGTGGTTCGTTTGCTAAGGTTGTTTCTCTGTACATATCGGGAAGATACGTATCTCTGTACCAACTCTGTTTATCCAGCCCGGATTATCCAGCCCATTTCGATTGATAAAAACGCATGTACCAACTCTGTTTAGTCCATCAACATCCAGCCCAAACGAATTTGGTGATCGAATCTGTCCCAAAGGGCCCCAAAATTCCAACCTTGTTTGTTGTTCGTGAAGCATTTCATTTCCCGCCAAAATTTTCTTTTGAATTTGAGAAGATGACCTCCCCTTATCTGTGGCTGGTCTCCCTTTAGCAGCTGCCTGGATATAGGTCACCCCTTAGTAATTAGGTTACCCCTTATCCAAAATCAAGGGTCCGTATAGCAAGTGTCCTCTGGGGCATTTTCCGCACTTTTTCGGGGTTCCTCCGGGGTATTTCTGGGATACTTCCGGTACACTTCTGAGGCGCTTCCGGTACGTTATCAACGGAGGTCCAAATGCCACATTTTTAGCCAAATTCGCCGCAAGAGATTATTTTCCAAAAACACCTACAAATACATAAAATAACCAAATAAGTACAATATCGAGTACTAACAATATATACAAATGAGCTATATTAGACACATAAATGCGTCTATCAAATACCCCCAAACTTATTATTTGCTAGTCCCGAGAAAATCAAAACTACAAAATAAAATCCTAACTCACTGTCGCAGGCATCGTCGATTG
>NC_039364.1:180453042-180453200 GCF_003573695.1 Papaver somniferum | reverse complement strand
TACTCCAGACCTTAGCTATCTACGCAGAACCTTGGAAGGCACTAAAGAATATCCTTGGTTGGCATACTTATTGACTACAGGAAGAAGTACCCTGATGCGAAATTCCAATTGTTGTACACGAGTTTGCACTCAAGCATACTAAAATTCATATAAAGTGA